>NW_007728595.1:8478-20231 GCF_000696425.1 Galeopterus variegatus | reverse complement strand
CTGGATATTAGTCCTTTGTCAGATATGTATTTTGCAAATATTTTCTCCCACTCTGTTGGCAAACACAAAGAAATGCACAAGCACTGGCCAGAGCAATTCTTAGTCCTGGAGGGTCTATGACTCCAGACTCTCACCACCAAGGTGGTAGCACAGAATACTCCCCAGACTCTAGACTCTATGGAGCCCCATGGGGTCGATGGCCACATTCTCCGTCCAGAGGATAAGTTCAAATAGAGTGCTGAGACTCTCCAAGGCTAGACGGTGGCTTAAGCAAGAGGATGCGAAATATGGTTCTTTTTGGAGCCCCTTACAGACATGCTCTTTTCAAATCAAGGAGCATTTGCCAAAATGGAATTACTCAGGGATGGTTAGAATAAAAAAACGACTGCATAGTTTTGGCAAAGCAAATACGTAAACACCTCCATTTTTTATTAAAAGGGGCCAAGTGAGCCAGTTTTGGTGATAATTAGGGAATGGCATTATTTTTATGGAAAGTCCTTCCCGTCTGATGGATTCATCTGCTCAGCCTGGGCTTACTCTTCTCCTGGGCAAGGCTGTCCGGTGCCTCTGGAGTTGTGAAGTGCAGAATTCCACACGCCTGCCCTAATGAAACATATGTTCATTCTCACTGCTCTGTAGGGCACATTTTAGACAATGAAACTCAAAGTTGTGTGGAGGATAGCTGTGGCCCTGAGAGCCAGGATGAGATCACTGGTCACCAGGGAGTCCACACTCAGGA
Source organism: Galeopterus variegatus (assembly GCF_000696425.1). Lineage (NCBI taxonomy): Eukaryota > Metazoa > Chordata > Mammalia > Dermoptera > Cynocephalidae > Galeopterus > Galeopterus variegatus. Next base: position 19,492 of record NW_007728595.1, on the reverse strand, counting down.
GTGCCTGGCACCCTGGACTTATTGCTTTTGAGCCAATTCCATTCAACCTCCCTTTCCAACAGAGCCCCTCACACCAGCCCTCAGGATTATCGATCTTGATGCCTCTTGCTCAAACATCCCTTACATTTCCTACCTCTAAATGCAAAACAGGAACAAGACAAGTGACCTAAATGAGTTCTATGGATAGTATGTGAGAAATCAGAGAAAGCAAGCAGGACAAGTCCTTACTTCCACCTAGAAATGTCCTCTCTTCCATTCTTTTTGGCATAAGTACTTTTTTGATCTCGCTTTCACTGTACCTCTTTTTGTTTCTTACTCTTTTTAAAATTTATGGTAAAATATGCTTAATATAAACTTTACCACCTTAACCATTGTTGGGCTGGATCACAGACCTCTCTGCCCCATTCTGTGCAGGTCCTGAGTCAGGTAAGTGAAAGAAAAACCGAGTAGCCACCCCGGCAATGTGGACATGCTTTATTTTTAGATGTGAGCTCCATCGACCAGCGGTTCAGAGCTGCTGCCTTCCATACCAAAGAGCACACAAAAGTGGCAACAAGCCAAAAAGGCACATGGGCATGCGTGTGCACTAACTCTACTTTTACGTAACTTGCTTACAATGGATGTGCTGAATCACACCCAGCCGGATATGAGGCGAGGGGGCCTGACCAAACCAACTCTACTTTCCTCACAACCATTTTTAAGTGTTCAACCCAGTGGCATTAAGTTCACTCCCATTGTTGTGCAAACATCATCACCTTCATCTCCAGAACGTTCCCGTCTTCCCCAACTGAAACTCTGTCCCCATTAGACATGAACTCCCCATTCTGCATTCCCCCAGCCCCCGACAACCACCATTTCACCTTTTTTCTCTAAGTATCTAACTACTTCAGGTTCACCGTACCACTTTTGGAACAGAGACGGAATTATTTCTCTGCCTTAGAAGAGGAAGGAAGAAGAGGAAAAACAGTGGAAGAAAAAGACATTGGGGAGAAAAACACAGCTGGGCCAGCTGATAATAAATGGTGAATTGACTTTCAGCCCCACATTGCAGAGTCCAAGAAGTGGCAGGGGGTATAGGATGGCCAGACACCCCAATTTTCCTGGGGCTCTTGGGTTTCCCAGACATGGGTTTCCCTGGACATCCCAGAAAAACTGCAATGGCTCGTCACCATACACTTTAGACACTAGGGAGAATCCAAAATCCAAAGGAACCTTCATTTTTTTCCAGCTGATGGTTCTGCATGGGAATGGAGACCCAGTCACTGTCAGACTCTTCTGCAACCTGCACACACCTGGCTGGCTGCCACCACCTGACTTCCGGTTTGCCCTCCCTTTACTCACTGCTGTGGGCTGCACTTGCACAGGCCTAACACATCGTGGACACTTACTCTGTGGACTCTCCTTCACTCCCTGTTCAGAGCTGGCCAAACCAAGAGCGTTTCTGTATGACTGAGAATACCTGGACACTTCTCTCCTTTCTCTTCTTTCCCACCACACATTTATAACTGGGCACACACAGCTTCACTAGGGACTCTGGGGCTTGGCAGGCAAGTGCAAAGAACACATAATTCATGGCCCTACAGAATGAAGTTAATTTAAAAAAAAATATTGGCCTAAAGAGCAATTAAGCAAGAAAGTAAAAAAAAATTAACTTTGTTAATTCAAAGTTATCGTTTTAAAGTTACTAAACTTCTAAGTCTAAAATGTCCCCATACTGCAGATGCATCAATGTTCTTATTTGGAAGGCTCTGACCAACCTCAGAACTAAATTGAATCCGGCATTCCTGTCTATTTGAGTATAAGCCCAACCTCAGTAAACCTCACAGAGACTGGGCCTAGACTACCAGACTGTCTGTCTATGAGTTACGTTGTCAGAATGTGTTCTACTTTTTGTCTTAGCTACATTCCATGATCATCTCCAACAAAGACGGGATGCCCCTGCTATTAAGAACTTCAGATGCTGCTGTTTCTGCCTCATGGTACCACCAGCAATAAAACACCCTTTTTGGTTAATTTTAAAATCAGCCTGAGATTCTTTACAGCTCTTCATGGTATTGGCTGACCTGACCACACAGGCAAAGTGAACCATGTGATCCTTGTGGTGTCTACCAGGATGGCAGAGGATGATGCCTTCACACTTGGGGATATCCCCTGCTTCCTGATGACCCTTCTGACCCCCCGGTGATGACTTCCTGCCATGGACAGAGCGTGGACATCAGAAGAGAGTGCTGTGATTCAGGTCTAGGAATCCAGAAAAGGCAGTAGGGCACGGAGTGAATACCATGTTAGACCTACAGCCTCGGTTGGGGCCTTCGTGAGAGAAGACAAGAAAAGGGATAGGAGACCTTCAACCACCTGAGCACAAACAGAGGAAAGAAAGAGACACGTCAACGGGCATCTCAGTGCGTGTCCCCGAAGCAAGCACCACGTCCTGAAATTCTGTCTCTGCTTCTCTTGGGCACCTCTGGCATTCTGACCTCTCCTCCTCATCTGCACAGACGTCTTAGTTCCTGGCCACAATTTACACACAACTCCTCAGCATCTAAAAGCAAAGGACATACTTCAACCCTTACTTGTGAGACTTCTCTTTGAGATAAGTCACCGCGAATATAACATTTAATAAAACATTTAAAAAAACTCCATTTCTTTAACTTCCCTGGCCATCTACTCTGCATCAAATTCTCCAGTGGTCCCTCTGGCCACTTCCATAGGCCACTTTTTTCTGGCCGTGCAGTAAATGGAAGCACGTCTAAGTCTAGCCCTTGATGCCTTTTTTGTGCCATTCTCTGTCATCGCATCTGCATCTGCAGTTTGTTTCCACTTATGCGCGAAAGCGCCCAGTCTCTGTCTACCAAACCTCAAACTCTGCATATCCAAAACCAAACCTCCTTCTCCTCATACGTGTTCTTGTGGTTTTCCTGTCTTGATTAGGGGCCACCTTACCCTCCTTGCCCCTGAAGCTGGAAACCCCAAGTTTTCCCGCTTCTGGCTTCTCACATCCATTGGCCATCTTTTCATCTCTCCATCTGAAATGTCTCACGCCACTGCCTCCTTCTTTCCCTTCCAGTTATCATTGCCCCACTGAAAGCCCTTGTGAGATTTACCTCGCTGGTGGCAGGATCCACTCAATGGGTCTCCCAGCACCTGGTCCCTCCACTTGCAACTCATCAAACATGACTGTCAGCAGGATCTCAAGAAGTCCACAGGTTGCTGTGGGGATCAGGTTTCCTGTGAATGGTGTGAGCTGATCCAGACAACCATCAACTTTCTTCCATCACTAACGTCCATCCTATTCCCTTGCTCAAAACCTTTATTGGGGGACATTTAATACAGGATGAAGGTCAAATGCTCAGCTCCACTATCAAAAGTCTGAGTTCTACTTGGCTTTCCAGGCTAACAGCATACTACAGTCTCCAACCCACCTCTACACTCCCACTGCAAATCCTACGGGTCAACACTGTAACAGTCCACCAAATATAGGATTACCAGTTAGTTTAATAAACAGTGATTTCTTTTTTCTCTTTTAAGTATGCCCCATGGAATATTTGGAGTGTAGTCATACTGAAAAGTAATTTTTTAAAAATCTAAATGCAAATTTAACTGGGCATCTTGTATTTTATCTAGCAATCCAGTTGGGACTGTAGGTATTTTATTATAACAGCCTTATCAAAATATTGTTGTGAGGAAAATGGAGACAGACTGGTCAGGTTCCCTCACCTCATATCCAGCTGAGCATCACTCAGCCTGTCTAATGTAAGTAGGTTAACTGCACATGTGTGCCCAGGTATTCCTTGGTTATCTGACTCACAGCCATGTATTCCTTGGTTATCTGGCTCTAGTATAAAAGACAGTGGCTCTGATCCACTGGGAGCTGAGCTCACATCTGAATAAAGCATGTCAAACTTGCCAATGGCTCCTGGAATCTTTTTCCAACTACCTAGCTCATGACCTGCATATGAGGGGTCTGTGACCCAGTCTGCAAAGTGGGTTTGAAGGGTCTGTGACCCAGCCCAAAAATTGGCATAGTCATCAGCAGGATTCTGAGCAGGTAAGGGAACCACTNATCCACTCAATGGGTCTCCCAGCACCTGGTCCCTCCACTTGCAACTCATCAAACATGACTGTCAGCAGGATCTTAAGAAGTCCACAGGTTGCTGTGGGGATCAGGTTTCCTGTGAATGGCGTGAGTTGATCCAGACAACCATAAACCTTCTTCCATCACTAACGTCCATCCTATTCCCTTGCTCAAAACCTTTATTGGGGGACATTTAATACAGGATGAAGGTTAAATGCTCAGCTCCACTATCAAAAGTCTGAGCTCTACTTGGCTTTCCAGGCTAACAGCATACTACAGTCTCCAACCCACCTCTACACTCCCACTGCAAATCCTACATGTCAACCCTGCAACAGTTCACCAAATATAGGATTACCAGTTAATTTGATAAACGATGAATTTTTTTTTCTGTTTTAAGTATGCCCCATGGAATATTTGGAGTGTAGTCATACTGAAAAGTAATTTTTAAAAAATCTAAATGCAAATTTAACTGGGCATCTTGTATTTTATCTAGCAATCCAGTTGGTACTGTAGGTATCTTATTATAACAGCCTTATCGAAATATTGTTGTGAGGAAAATGGAGACAGACTGGTCAGGTTCCCTCACCTCATATCCAGCTGAGCATCACTCAGCCTGTCCAATGTAAGTAGGTTAACTGCACATGTGTGCCCAGGTATTCCTTGGTTATCTGATTCACAGCCATGTGTTCCTTGGTTATCTGGCTCTAGTATAAAAGACAGTGGCTCTGATCCACTTGGAGCTGAGCTCACATCTGAATAAAGCATGTCAAACTTGCCAATGACTCCTGGAATCTTTTTCCAACTACCTAGCTCATGACCTGCATATGAGGGGTCTGTGACCCAGTCTGCAAAATGGGTTTGAAGGGTCTCTGACCCAGCCCAAAAATTGGCATAGTCATCAGCAGGATTCTGAGCAGGTAAGGGAACCACTAGACCCTTGGGACGGTGAGGAAATGTGGCTGCCCTCGAGTATGTGGTACCCAGTGGCCACCTTCCTGTTGACCAGGGTTTGGCTGTAGCTCACTGTGCTGTGAACCACATGGACCAGGCACTTCATGAAGCAGTGCAACTTCAAGATTTGAAACAGAAGGCAGACAGGTTGGAAGTGTGGGTACATGCTCTGGAGGCTGAAGTACAGCAACAGGTCATCCCTGCTTTTGACACCAGGGATGATGATGAATCCTAAGGTGAGCTGGGCGATCCTGTACATTTTCTGGCATGACCTTTTGTTCATCAGAAAATGAAGCATGAGCAGCCTATGGGACTGAGTGGACAACCAGTAGGCAACCCACAAGTGACCCAATTCACTACTTATATCCCATATACCCAGGTCGAGTTGGTTGATTTGGGGAAACAGCTTTGACAGAAACAGGGAGAACCCCTAGCTGCTTGGCTCTTATGGCTGTGGGACCTAGGGGTGGGTGGTGTGATGTGCTCTGGTGAAGAGGTGGAAAAGTTGGCCTCTCTCACTACACACCCGTCCCTGCAGCAGTGGTTACAGAATAGCCACAGATATGCACAAGGGCAGGACAACTACTCTTTGATGGAACGGGTGAATGCAGCTGTGCGGACTGTGTGGATGAACTCTGGAGAACTGCCCAAATCTGTGAGCAAATGGCAAATGTATGCTGACCTGGTTCAAGTAATTTGGGAGCTGAGGATGTGACAGTTCATGTTTAATGTAAACACCCGTGGCCCGGATGATGAACATTTTACAGGCAGCATGAGAGACGTAGTGCTGCACAATGCTCCATCAACATCTTTTGGGTTACTGGCCATACTGGCCCCATACGTTGGTTGTCCTGTACATGAAGTAATGACCATGATGGCCAGTCTGGGCAAGGTGGAGGGGAGGAGACAAGCAAAGGGGTCTGAAAGGTGGTGAAGACCAAGTCCCAAAGAAATGCTTGGGATATTATCCCGGAGGGACTGAGCAAGACCAGCCAAATGCAAATGTGGTTTGACTTGCTCATGGCAGGGGTCGATGGGGAGAAATGAACCAGCAACCAAATGCAGTCCTGTTCACCTTGTGGCAACAACTGCACCCCGAACAGCATTTCACCAAACCTCCGAAAGAAACAGATGGCAAGGTACGCCCAGTAGTGAATATAAAAGATTTTTTGGCTACTTCTGCAGAGGTGGATGGACTGTTCCATTTTGATTAGGGTGCAGGCTGAAGCGTTCGCCTTTTGGGGGCAGGCAAGGACTGGAGGCCTCACAGTGAACTGGTAATACAGTGGTCAGAGACAAATGTGCAGCATGTATTCGTGTTGGTGGATACTGATGCAGAATGTAGCCTGATACATGGCAACCCAGATGAGTTTCCAGGGGCCACAGTTTGTGTAGATGGCTATGGAGGACATAATATTAAAGTCAAAGCTGTGTCATTGTCATTGGGAATAGGATGACCCCCCCCCCATGTATATACAGTGTATGTATCCCCAGTAGCTGAATACATCTTGGGTATAGATGTACTTTATGGTTTACACCTGCAAACAGCAGTTGGAGAATTTCAGCTGTGAATACAGACAGTAAAAGCCTGTGTTGTGGGGACATGCTAAACATGACCCACAGGTATTACCCAAGCCAAGATGTGTAGTCATGTGAAGCAGTATCACCTACCAGGAAGACATGTGGAGAAAGATGCCACTATGTTGGAGTTAGAGAAAGTGGGCATTATCCATCCAGTGCATAGTCCATTCAATGTCCTGGTATGGCCAGTGAAAAAACCTGATGGTACCCGGAGGATGACTGTGGATTACCAAGAACAGAACAAAGTAGTGCCTTCTTTGCATGCAGCTGTGCCTTCAGTTCATGATTTAATGGATCTGCTGACAACTCAGCTAGGAACTTATCATTATGTATTGGATCTGGCAAATGCTTTTTTCTCCTGGACCTGGCAAATACTTTTTTCTCTCTTCTGTTCTAATCTTGGCTGATAGACAAGATCAGTTTGCCTTCACCTGGGAGGAAAGGCAATGGACTTTTCACGTGTTACCCCAAGGCTTCCTGTATAGCCCAAACATCTGTCATGGTTTAGTGGCTGGGGACCTGGTCAAGTGGACTAGGCCTGGCATGGTTACAATGTTTCATTACATAGATGATATTTTACTAACCTCTGATTCTCTTGCAGATTTAACTCAGGCAGCCCCAATGCTGTTAGGTCACTTGGAGCAATATGAGTGGGCTGTGAATGCAACCAAAGTGCAAGGACCTGGGCTGTCAGTCAAATTCTTAGGAGTTGTCTGGTCAGGTAAGACGAGAGTCTCATGGAAGCTACTATAGACAAAATACAAGCATACCCTTGGCCCACAACAGTAGGTCAGCTGCAGGCATATTTGGGACTTCTGGGGTATTGGAGGGCTTTTGTACCCCATATGGCCCAAATGGCATGCCCATTGTATGCGCTAACAAAGAAGGGAGCCCCCTGGGGTCAGACTGAGGAAGTAGAATGGGTTTACCATGCTACAAAGAGGGCAATACAGCAAGTACAAGCTTTATAAGTGGCTGATCCCACTAGGCATTTTGAACTAGATGTACATATAACCCAAGAAGGGTCGGGATGGGGTTTGTGGCAAAGACAGGACCGATTCTGAACACCTATATGATTTTGGTCCCGGCTCTGGAGGGCACTGAAATGCATTACTCTCTGATAGAGAAACAATTCCTGCTGTGTGTTCTGCCCTGATGGCCACTAAGGCTATCTATGACAGGAACTGCCAAGGTCCTAGTACAGATGACACACCCCATACTGTGTTGGTTGCGTACATGGGCAACTGCCCTCAAAACAGGTGTAGCTCAAACTCCCAGTCTGCCCAAATGGGGAACACATATAGAACAGAGGAGTACAATGCCTCTATCAAATGAACTACAAACTGTGTTAGGACCGGTAGAAGTAGTGGAGGAGACCTTGATACAACGCCTACCTCTGGAGGTAGAGCTCACACCANCATGGCAACCCAGATGAGTTTCCAGGGGCCACAGTTTGTGTAGATGGCTATGGAGGACATATTATTAAAGTCAAAGCTGTGTCATTGTCATTGGGCATAGGATGACCCCCCCCATGTATATACAGTGTATGTGTCCCCAGTAGCTGAATACATCTTGGGTATAGATGTACTTTATGGTTTACACCTGCAAACAGCAGTTGGAGGATTTCAGCTGTGAATACAGGCAGTAAAGCCTGTGTTGTGGTGACTTGCTAAACATGACCCACAGGTATTACCCAAGCCAAGATGTGTAGTCATGTGAAGCAGTATCACCTACCGGGAAGACATGCGGAGAAAGATGCCACTATGTTGGAGTTAGAGAAAGTGGGCATTATTCATCCAGTGCATAGCCCATTCAATGTCCTGGTATGGCCAGTGAAAAAACCTGATGGTACCCGGAGGATGACTGTGGATTACCAAGAACAGAACAAAGTAGTGCCTTCTTTGCATGCAGCTGTGCCTTCAGTTCATGATTTAATGGATCTGCTGACAACTCAGCTAGGAACTTATCATTATGTATCGGACCTGGCAAGTACTTTTTTCTCTATTCCATTCCAATCTTGGCTGATAGACAAGATCAGTTTGCCTTCACCTGGGATGAAAGGCAATGAACTTTTCACGTGTTACCCCAAGGCTTCCTGTATAGCCCAAACATCTGTCATGGTTTAGTGGCTGGGGACCTGGCCAAGTGTACTAGGCCTGGCATGGTTGCAACGTTTCATTACATAGATGATATTTTAATAACCTCTGATTCTCTTGCAGATTTAACTCAGGCAGCCCCAATGCTGTTAGGTCACTTGGAGCAATATGAGTGGGCTGTGAATGCAACCAAAGTGCAAGGACCTGGGCTGTCAGTCAAATTCTTAGGAGTTGTCTGGTCAGGTAAGACGAGAGTCTCATGGAAGCTACTATAGACAAAATACAAGCATACCCTTGGCCCACAACAGTAGGTCAGCTGCAGGCATATTTGGGACTTCTGGGGTATTGGAGGGCTTTTGTACCCCATATGGCCCAAATAGCCTGCCCATTGTATGCACTAACAAAGAAAGGAGCCCCCTGGGATCAAACTGAGGAAGTAGAATGGGTTTACCATGTTACAAAGAGGGCAATACAGCAAGCACAAGCTTTACAAGTGGCTGATCCCACTAGGCGTTTTGAACTAGATGTACATATAACCCAAGAAGGGTCAGGATGGGGTTTGTGGCAAAGACAGGACCGATTCTGAACACCTATGTGATTTTGGTCCCAGCTCTGGAGGGGCACTGAAATGCATTACTCTCTGATAGAGAAACAATTCCTGCTGTGTGTTCTGCCCTGATGGCCACTGAGGCTATCTATGACAGGAACTGCCAAGGTCCTAGTACAGATGACACACCCCATACTGTGTTGGTTGCGTACATGGGCAACTGCCCCCAAAACAGGTGTAGCTCAAACTCCAAGTCTGCCCAAGTGGGGAACATATATAGAACAGAGGAGTACAATGCCTCTATCAAATGAACTACAAACTGTGTTAGGACCGGTAGAAGTAGTGGAGGAGACCTTGATACAACGCCTACCTCTGGAGGTAGAGCTCACACCATTCCATGAAGGACAGGGACCTTTCCTGGAGCAAGCCTGGTATACAGATGGCTCCAGCATGGGCCCCTTGGCATCATGCAAGGTTGTTGCTGGCCAGCCCTTAATAGATACCATATGGTATAAAAATGGTATTGGGCAAATTAGTCAATGGTCTGAATTAAGAGCAGTATGGATGGTGATAAAAAATGAACCTGGGTCATTGACTATATATACAGACAATTGGGCAGTAAACAAGGCTCTTACCTGGAAATACCAACAGTGGATGGTAGGCCACTGACCCCTGTGGGGAGAAGCCATGTGGTAAGAGTTATGGGAATTAGGACATGAGAAGGAAATAACTCTTTTCCATATCACAGGACACTTCCCCTAAGCCAGTCTAGGCAATGATGAAGCTGATGCCTTGTCTAAGGTAAGATGGCTGGAGAGAGCCCCAGCCACTGATGTGGTCCAGTGGTTACATCAACAAGTGCAGCATGCCAGTTTTGCTAACCATGTTGGATGGTGGCTCAAAGATAGGCCCTGTCCATATGGGAAGATGTAGTAAATGCCTATCACACTTACCTGGTATGTTCTTATGAAAGTCCATACCCCCAGTGGGTGCCATGTACCAATGGGCAAATAATGCAAGGAAGGATGCCCCTTACTTGATAACAGGTGGATTTTGTGGGACTGCTCCCCACATAGGAGAATTTCAGGTATATTTTCACAGCCATAGGTATAGCTACAGAACTTCTGTTTGTGTAGCCCTGCAAGGCCCCAGACCAGGTACATTCTTTAAAGGCATCTAATAGTCTTACAGCTATGTATGGTCAGTCATAGAAAGTGATAATGGAATCCACTGTACTGGACAAGAAGTACAGAAGTGGGTTTCACAGCTGTCAATACTGTGGAAGTTACATGTGCCATATCACCCTCAAGCAGTGGGGATGATTGAATGGTACAATGGTCTTTTGAAAAGGGGACTGAGGCTATCTGCCCACCCCCCATCCCTGAAGGGGTGGACATGGCATTTATGGCCAATGGTTCGAACCCTAAATGACAGACCTCATAAGGGCAGACCATCTCCAGTGGAGGCTCTATTACATAGGGTCACTGCACCTATTCAATAACAAGTTACTACTAAGGATGATCTCCTGAAACCAGGATACAGTAAGAATGGAAATATCCTCTTACCAGCCCCAACCTGTTTACAGCGAGGGCAGGCAGTACAGTGGGAATGTTCTTGGAAAATAGAAGCCCCCATATACACTGGGTAGGCCTAACTGGGCCTCGGGGGAGAGGATTGGAAGGAGACTGACTGGCAAGTCTCAGCTTCAATGACAAGCACCTGGCCTCTCCGAGAAAGGTAACATGGCCTGGAACAGATAAATGC
>NW_007728595.1:3935-8294 GCF_000696425.1 Galeopterus variegatus | reverse complement strand
ATCCCTGAAGGGGTGGACATGGCATTTATGGCCAATGGTTCGAACCCTAAATGACAGACCTCTTAAGGGCAGACCATCTCCAGTGGAGGCTCTATTACATAGGGTCGCTGCACCTATTCAATAACAAGTTACTCCTAAGGATGATCTCCTGAAACCAGGATACAGTAAGAATGGAAATATCCTCTTACCAGCCCCAACCTGTTTACAGCGAGGGCAGGCAGTACAGTGGGAATGTTCTTGGAAAATAGAAGCCCCCATATATGCTGGGTAGGCCTAACTGGGCCTCGGGGGAGAGGATTGGAAGGAGACTGACTGGCAAGTCTCACCTTCAATGACAAGCACCTGGCCTCTCCGAGAAAGGTAACATGGCCTGGAACAGATAAATGCTCTGTTTTAAAGAGGCACATTTGTACTATTCCTATGGCCAATTTTGAGTTCCCCTATACTGTTACATGTAAAACCTACAGATTCAACATTGTTAGCTGATAATGTCTGGTATCATAAACCTGGTAAGATACCTATTCCTGCAACCATCCTTTCTCAGGATGGTAAACTGGCATGTATTCTACCAGAGGGGCAATAACTCCCTCTACTGCTACCAGTAACTCTTTTGTCTTTTTGCCTATAGTCTTGTGGCTGCTACCACCGTAGTTGACTGGGCACATATATGTCTTTGTGTGGCCAGTGTGTCTGCTTCCTGGATATGCACCAAATTTCCCACCAGTATGGCTGCAGGATTCCTGTGGAAAATCACCCCAATGATGACTGATATATATTCCTGACTATTGCTGCTGCGGCTTATGGATACAAAGGTCAGCTATCCTCACTAAGGGAACATTGCAGAAGACTCCAGATGTGTAGGTTGTATGGTGAAGGGCCCCAAAGGGGTGTAGTGTGAGGAAGATGGAGTCAGACTGGTCAGGCTCCCTCACCTCATATCCGGCTGAGCATGACTCAGCCTGTCTGATGTAAATATGTTAACTGCACATGTGTGCCCAGGTGTTCCTTGGTTATCTGACTCTAGTATAAAAGACAACACGCTGAGCTCACATCTGAATAAAGCATATCAACCTTGCCAATGGTTCCCAGGATCTTTTCCCAACTACCTAGCTCATGACCTGTATATGAGGGGTCTGTGACCCAGTCTGCTTATGAGAGGTCTGTGATCCAGTCTGCACAACAGATTTGAAGGGTCTGTGACCCAGCCCAACAACTGCTTATAGTTCAGTGATTTTCAGTGTATCAACAGTAGTATATAGGCATCACCCCAATCTCAGTTTAGAATATTTCATCTCCCCCAAGGGAAACCCCATACCTATTAGTAGTTACTTGCCGCCCCCAGCCCCAGCCCTAGATAATCACTAATCTATTTTCCATCTCGATGGATTTGCTGATTCTGAATATTTCATGTGAGTGAAACCATACAATATGTGGTCTTTCATGATTGGCTTCTTTCACTTAGCATAATGTTCTCAAGCTCCATCCATGTTGTAGCATGTATCAGTACTTGACTGCTTTTATGGCCAAATAGTATTTCATTGTATGGGTATACCACATTTCATGTTGTGTTCATTCATTCATAAGTCAATGGGCATTTAGGTTATTTATATTTTTGCCTTTTTTGAATAATACTGCTATGAAAATTTGTATACACATTTTTACGTGGACATGTGTTTTTCTTTTCTCTTTCTGTTCTCTTTTCTCCAGGACATAACCAGATGTAGAATTGCAGGGTCATATGGTGACTTTATGTTTAACAATTTGAAAAACTACAAAACTCTTTCAAAATGACTTCATCATTTTACATTCTCATCAGCAACATGTAAGAGTTCCAATTTCTCCACATCATTGATGACACTTTATTGTCTGTCTTTTTGATTCTACTCATCCTAGTGGCTGTGAAATGATATCTCATTATGGTTTTTATTTGCAAATCCCTATGACTAATGGTGTCAAGAATTTTTTCATGTGCTTATGACTATTTGCATATCTCTTTTGAAAACAATTCAAATCCTTTGCCCATTTTAAAATTGCTTTTTAAAATTATTATGAAGTTGTAAGAGTTCTTTTTATATTCTTGATGTAAGTCCCCTATTGGGTATATAACTTGCAAATTTATTTTCCCATTCTCTATATTACCTTTTCTTTTCTTGGTTATGTTCTTTGAAGTATAAAAGTTTTAAATTCTGATGAAGTTCAATTTATCTATTTTTCTTTTGTTTTTGGTGCTTTGGGTGTCATATCTAACAAATCATTGCTCTAGTTGGTAGTTGAGAGTGAATGGGGTGATGTCTGTTTTCCCCTGTACAATGTAATTTCCACAGGGCAGGTCTTTCTGTCTGTATCAATAAAATCTTAAAAAATGTCTAACGCGTAGTAGGCACTCAATAATATTTACTGAATTAAAAAAAAGAATAAGGTGGACTTAATGAGGAGTGAAATAGGAGTATAACTAGAAGAAACCCAAAGTTCAGGAAAATCTATTTATTTATTTGTTTTTTAAGATGCACAGAGTTGAGTATGTTTATGGAGGGGACAAGAGGCAGTTGAAAGCAGTTCATGAAGATGCAGAAGAAATTAGGACAATAAATGGGGTGAATAGAAAGGAATGGATCTAGATCACAGGTTGAAATGATCCTGCAAAGGAGGTTCACCTTTTCCACCGAGACACAGATGCATGTCCAGTGGGAATGACGGGAGCTCACCCCTGAGGTCTGGCTCTGTGTCAAAGGAGGTGATGCAAAGTGCCTGCCCCAGAGTGTGGAGCTTGTACGAGAGGCTGTGTGGAATCCTGACAAGGGATAAACAAGGGATCCCTAGTTTTTGCAGAAGGCCCAGGGAGTGGCTAGTCATCATTTTCTTGCCTCCAATATCTATGCTTGAACGATGCTATTTCTCATCAGGACTCTGGATCACAGGGTATGTATTAGTCTATTTCTGTTACTTATGACAAAATACATGGAACTGGGTAATTTGTAAAGAAAATGAAAAGGATTGCTTACAGCTTCCGTCTCATCAGGACTCTGGATCACAGGGTATGTATTAGTCTATTTCTGTTACTTATGACAAAATGCATGGAACTGGGTAATTTGTAAAGAAAATGAAAAGGATTGCTTACAGCTTCCTAAGCTCGGAAGTCCAAAGTCCAAGACCACCACCACTGTCACTGGGTCCCCAGAGTGTAACGAAGATGGTGGAAGCAGAGACAGTAACCTCCTCATTCACTCTCTTTTAAAAACCCTCAGAACCAGCATTTTAAACCCATTCACTACAGCATGGTCCTACAATCTAATCACCTCTTCAAGTTCCCACCTTTTAATTACCATAAGAGTATTTCCCACCCTCAACAGTTACAATGGGGATTTAAGCTTCAATGAGGTTGAGGTGGCATCCAGTCTACAGCAGGGTATAGAACAAGCAGAGACTCTGCACTGCATGCCTGAATGGATGCCCCTGCACCTGCCTTTCTGTGGCATGCACTAGTGTGGGGCTGAAAGACATGAGGGCCATCGTGCCCCTTTGTCCAGAGAGTTGAAAAAGTGTTCCGACACCCAACCCTACCCTAGCATCTTTCTCAGTGTTTCAGCCAGAAACTTACTTGATAGAGTGAATTTGGCATCCTTTTTCCTTTATTGTCCTAGGGTAACATGTTGTCACTCTTGATGCTAGTTATAAAAACAAGCGTTTATTCTTAATGAATGTTCTCCATTTCACAGCAAATACTAACACCAAAAACAAGCCCTTGCTTACGCTGAAAGCAAACTGAATATTTAGCAACTGAATCTGAGTGTGGCTGAAGGAATGAGATGAAATTATGGAGAAACACACTGTCCTGAAAAAATGTCATTGCCCCGAGTGGAGCAGAGCTAATTATAGCTGTTTGGTGGGGCTGCGGATTATGTGTTGAGGATGTGTCCAATTCTGGGAGAGGGGATGTGGATGTCATTGGTCATCATCTCAGGTGGATCCACAAGCAAAGCAGCATTTTTGAAGCAAAATGTTTCTGCTTATGTCTTTTCCACAGCAAAGACAGAGGTGGAAGTGATTGTGCTAGAAATGTTTTGGCTTCTTTTGTTTTAACTTGTGTGGTCTGACTTTAATTTTGATAATCATCACTTTGTACCAGACACCTGGAGCCCATTGGGCTTATTTCCTTCCCAAACTTAAGGAGTTCCTTAAAAACAGTAGAGTTTGCATACCACCCTGACATCACTTTCTGATGCTGTGTAGAAGAATTCTGACCTTTTCAGCATCCTTGATAGCCTCCTCTCTATTTAAGGTTGTAACAGCTCCAATAGGGAAAGTCTATGCTTCCTGACTCTGTGAATCAGAAAAAAAAAAAAAAAAAAAAAAAAGGAA
>NW_007728595.1:1661-3211 GCF_000696425.1 Galeopterus variegatus | reverse complement strand
TGGAAAAAAAAAAAAAAAAAAAAAAAAAAAAAGAGGAAAATCAGCCATGTTTACACTTTTAACTAAATAGAATTTAAACTTGCAGAATAAAATTGTAGAAAAGGTCATTTTAAAAGAGAGGTGAGATTTAGGTTTGAGTGAGAATTGGATATTCCAAATATTGCTTTAATTAAGCAGCTGGGATGTGGATGCACCTGACCTTTGTTAAGCTACTTGCAACTTGTAAATGTTAGAGTTTGTATTAGTAAAATGATATTCATTAATGTAAATTGCATGCAGTGAAAACCCTCTCTTTATGGTGTTTATATAAACAGTGTTTGCCTGCATTCACATGGCATACAGTCGTTATGGATGTATTCAGATTTTGAAGCTGAATGCACTCTATTCTGGAGATCATTTAGCAGTGATTCCCCTAATATCCTCATTGTCAAATTGCAAGATAAAACAAACAGCAATTTAGCACCATCCAGGTTGAGATCTTTTGAGCCTTTAGAGCGGCTTCCCATCCCGTGCTACTGAAGGTTTTGTGCTGAAGCAGCTTCTGGCTAGATTTCTATCTTCCTGAATTTCTAGAAATATATGGGACGAATGGATGCCAGATGAGGTCCAATCGCGCAACTGCTGCTCTGTGGGGGGTCTTTGCAATCCTCCCACAAAGTCACTTTGATTCCAGCCCTGAAGTTTCCCTAATTTGCCCTCTTCTTCTCACCCATTAGCACACATCATTATTACTCAGACCCTTGAGCAGGAACTAGAAGTCCCTGTCTGGGTCTTCACCTGAACCCTGAGTGATTATGGCAGACCTAGCTGGTTGTCTTTTCAACAGCCACCCCATTCCTTCCTTGAACATAATTCCATGTACTTAAGTTTCCATCCTTCTCTGTGAACCATGAGTTGTCTAGCCTCAAAGAGTGCCTGGATTAGTGTAAATCAACCATGGTCACCCTATACATTTTGGCAATGATTCATTTAGGCATAAGAGACAAATCTGTCCAGGAGACACGTGGGAAGTCTACTGGGATGTGTTGGCCTGAGAAAGGTTTCTTCCCTCTTACAAAAAGAACTCAGAAATAAACAGCACAGGGTGATGGATAAAAGTTTGCAAAGACTAGAACTGTTGCAGCCACCTTGTAACCAACAGAAATTATCTCATGAGAACAACCTAGCAAATAGAATGAAAAGATGAAAATAATCTGGATTTTGATATTTTGGGGCTGCTTAGTTAACCAACTGCTAATTCTAGACTTCTTAGTAGCTGAGATAATATATTTTTAAAAACATTTAAACCAAGTGAAACAGGGTTTTCTTTCTTTTTTTTTTCCTTTTTTTTGTGTCTTTTTTACTGACCAGTAACGGGATCGCAACCCTCGGTGTCGCGCCTGCACCGGGGACTTTCTTTTTCTTTTTTTTTGTGTCTTTTTTACTGACTGGTAACGGGATCGCAACCCTCGGTGTCGCGCCCGCACCGGGGACTTTCTTTTTCTTTTTTTTTGTGTCTTTTTTACTGACTGGTAACGGGATCGCAACCCTCGGTGTCGCGCCCGCACCGG
>NW_007728595.1:0-760 GCF_000696425.1 Galeopterus variegatus | reverse complement strand
CCGCCGCGCCCCCAAGTGCCCCCCTCTCCAGTGCGCCACCGGGCCGGCCCTGAATCAGGGTTTTCTATTGCTTGCAGCTGAAGCATCCAAAATAATCATCTTTGCCATAAGCAAACTGATATTGCTACTTATTGTGTTTAACATCCTATTCATCCTTCAGGGTCCAGATTCCAGAAATTCAGATTCCTGGGTATGGCCCATGAGTGCCTCCAAGATCTGTCCCATGTCTCCACCACTAGATTTTTTTTTTATCATCACTCCTCATCCCCCCCATGTCCACACAATGTCCATAGAAAGGCTACTTGCAGATCCCAAACTCACCATGCACCACCCTGTTGCAATGCCTCCACAGAGGCCCTGCAATCTTCCCAGTGTGTCTTGCCCACTTTTGATTTATCTGGATTATTCCTAATCAGTCCTTCTTCTGACTCAGCTCAGATGTTGTCTCCTGAGTTGTGACTCTCTGATCTCCTCTGCTGCTTGGCCGGGTGGCCCCCACTTTCTGCTCCCTCTTCTCCTAGTGCATCCTCTACTGTGGAGTCACCATCCTGTACTATTAACTATTGCTAATATCAGGAGCCATCTCAGAAGTCATGGCCATGAAAACCAGAAACCAGTCTGGCTTATAGATTCTTTCCAGGCACTGTGGAGCTCATGATGCTTAATGCATGTAACTAACATGACAGCTGAAACCTAGCTTAGAAAGGCAAGATTTTATCACTCCATATTGTGGCAATTTTTTTTTTTTTTTTTTTTTTTT
>NW_007728594.1:291838-293477 GCF_000696425.1 Galeopterus variegatus | reverse complement strand
TCCCTTAAATTTTGTCCCTCAGACAAGTACCTTCTCACCCATCTCACCCTAGTGTTGGCCCTGCCTAGATGATTCTGCATTTATCAAAGAGAATGCAAGAAATAGTCAAGGATTCAAGGGTTCCACCCTATGATTTCAGTTCCTCAATGAACATTAGGATGTCCAGACCCTGAACATCCCCCCAAAAGTATGGCCATGTGAGATTTTATAAAGGTAATGAATGTTGAGGAGAACATGAACAAACTTTGAAATACATCACTTTGGAAATTTAAGTCTTAGGACCCCGAAGATCAGAAAATACATCCACATTCTGAACTTGAGTCTTTTTGACAACATATAGACAAGAACACNAAATAAATAATCTCAGGAGGAAGATCAAACATGAGTTGTTTCTTTTAACATTCTGCCTGCAGTATGCCTTCCTCCTATGGTATGGACGTTAAAAGTGCTTTTCTGGCCATTGTATTTTGAAATTCTGGTTCTTATAAATGTATACATACTAAATAAATCATACTCCTAAATCTTAAGTTAGATATGACTCTAAGCTGTCAATTTCAAGGGGAAAAAAGTATTATAAATGTGTGCCCTAATGCGATAGCAGAACACGTGTAAACAGTTTATTTTCTATCATCAGGACACAACAGCAATTTCATCTGTTACTGAAATTTTTGTTTTTCAAAATGAAATTTGGCTTAGAGTAAGTAAGTTGTGAGACTTTAAAATCTGTTCAGTATGCAAGGTGTTCACTTTAAGGTTTGATACAAAGGGGCTTCACTCACTCCATAGTGGCTTGACTGCCTTTAAGGACATGGCCACGATGCAGCTGCCTGCTTGAGTGTTCAGCAATCAACTTACTCTGTCCAACCGCGGACAGATAATAATTTACTCTCTACCAAGTGACCATAGTGGAGTCCTTTATAAAGATGACATTTTTAAAAGGCAAAGTCATATTTTATGTGTTGTACAACTTCAGCTCATTCTCAGTCAAGAGGTAATTGGTTGCCACCACGAGAGGGAGGTTCCTAACTTCTGGAGCCTCTTGAGCACACACAGGGATGTATGCACAAGTATAGATAATATAGACACTAACACATAGCTGTCAACTACTTACCCTTCACTTGCTTCTTCTGTGCCTGGATCCAGCACTAGTGTGAGGAGAGTAAAGCATTTGCTTCGGGTACAATATTTAAGGGGAGACAAAAAAAATCTGCAATTAAGATAAGGACCAGTAATACTGTTGTGCAGAGCCCAGTGGGAGTCTGAGGTAAAAGGGAAAAATCAGTCGTACTAGTCCTGTTTTTACTTAATATGTTGATATTTTCCTTATCATGAATTTTTCATTACTTTTTATTTTTTAAATATGATATTAAAATATTACATATATTTTTTTAAAAATTAAAAATTATTTTTGTTTTTTAATTTATCAATATACAATGTAGTTGAAAAACATTATGTATTTTGATTACTATGTTTTTGGCGTCCCTTAAATTTTGTCCCTCAGACAAGTACCTTCTCACCCATCTCACCCTAGTGTTGGCCCTGCCTAGATGATTCTGCATTTATCAAAGAGAATGCAAGAAATAGTCAAGGATTCAAGGGTTCCACCCTATGATTTCAGTTCCTCAATGAACATTAGGAT
>NW_007728594.1:288876-290121 GCF_000696425.1 Galeopterus variegatus | reverse complement strand
ATGAAAAATTTTGTGCCTATGTTGTTATCTCTTTGGGGCCTCATGAAAACTCCATGATGAAGGAAAAAATGCATCAGTGTGCCTGCTTATTTCAGTGACCTGCCCATGCTAATATTATTAATTTAATTTAGTAAGAGCTACCATAATCATACTATCAGTTTCTATGAAAGATGCTGTATAGTATTTTGACCATTTAAGAAAAAAAAATATAATTCAAAATAGGAGTGTTAAAAAATACTATAAATTAACCAGTTTTATATTTTCTAATATTTTTGTTGGAGCTTTGATTTGATTAAAAGATAAGAAATCTTCCTAATTATTATTTTAGGATAAATATTCATTGGCTTAATGAAATTTTAAAGTACCTGATTAACACTTGATTTTAGACACAAAAGCTAAGTCCTACAACAGGGGAGAAAAGTATGTGTGATCTTGCTGGCTGTTTACTTGGGCAGAATCAGAAGCACTTTTAAGTCTGCCTGTATTCCCTATTTTTAAACTATTTTGCACTTATAAGCACATAATCGCCACAAGGAAATACCTTTAGGTTTTGTATGCTACTCTGAATTGGTGCTTTCAGGAAAGGATCACTTAGAGTTGAAATGCGTGACTTTAATTGAGAGTAATTTCAGTTCTAGGATCTATTATGCTTATAATAAGCAAGGGTTGTGTGCCAAACAATGTGCTCAGAACCCTAGATGAGGACAGGAATAAGACATAGTACTTATTCTCATGTGTCTTATTTCTAAGTCTATGAGAGATGACAGTTGCTTAATAGGACTAATCTATTGCAGATTCAGGGTGGCTCCTGTTTATACTATGAATTTTTACACCAATAAACCACAGCTTCTCTTATCATATGCAATGAGATTAAAACGACCCATGGTGTCAAAAACAGAGAATCATAATTCTTGAGCATTGATCACTTTAAATATTTCAAAGCTATTTATATTATCCTATCTTGTGGTGGTGAATTTGAGTTTATAAGAATTAATAAATTTAACGGCCATTAAAGAGAAGTATCTAGATTTTAGAACAAGGGATGTCACTGTTGTGCTTTCTAAATACATTGATTTAATTAACTCCACCATGTTGATTGTCAAATAGCTTCAGGAGTTATATGGGCAGAAATTAACCAAAGCAGGATATATATAAATGTGTATATCCTGCTGATGTTTTGGAGGAAAAAATTCTGAATTTTCTAGATTCTGTTAAGAAAATTACTGCTATTTTGAGCACTTTGAG
>NW_007728594.1:285905-287646 GCF_000696425.1 Galeopterus variegatus | reverse complement strand
TAGAAGATGCATTGGCTTCTCCCAATTTAGGGAACAGAAAGATCATAGGCATATTTTAAATAATTTCTTTAAAGTTGTAACACCTTTCCCTCAGATATTCTAATCAGCTATTTAAGCAAATTTTTATTTTTATAAGTTGAGGTGTTTTTTGTTTGTCTGTTTGTTTTAATAGCCCATAAAGTGATGACTGTAGTTCTTTACTTTCTCCTTTATGCAGCATCTTTGGACTCTTCATAAAGCATGATTGTGAAAACCAATTTTCAGCCTCCAAGGACAAATTATTTTCCAATATGTTATTTAGAGAACATGGTATGACTATTATGCAAATTAGACGCTTAATTGCTGCCCTGTATTAATCATGAAAGCTTGGCTTGGAACTGATCCCAGAGGTCATTCAGTCATTGAGTATGTCTCTCACCCCAAGAAGCCATCACTTACACCATATAAGACTGATCACAGCATATACATGCGACATACTTTGAGCTCAATTGAATTAAATGTCTTTGACAGAAGATTGAATGACTCATTTGAGTACAATTTTGGCAGGACATTCTACTTTTGGACATTTCTAAATGATGAAAATTTCTTCTGTCTGGGGTGGACACTTATTGTTTCTCTGACCTCCTGATGTCCATTACTCTTTCCTGATGGAGGATCATTTTCTCTCCCATTGTCTGCAGTCTTGGTTCCACAGTAAGCCAAAGTACTCTTCCCTCCCACATCAGAGGCTGCAGCAGGCATCATTCTCCAGGTGCTTCCTCTCCCGGCTCAAGAGACAGGCACGTGCCATGGCCATAGGACTCTTTGTCCTGGGTCTTGAAATATTGAGAGGAGTGAAATGAAAATAAAACAGACAATTGGGGGTGGGAAAAAATATTTAGAGTTATTTTAGTGCTTGTGTGCTAATCAGCCAGTTACTGCAGCTTTTGCTGCAGGACACAAGGCTTCCTTCCTTCTAGCCTTTTGCTAAATCAGTCTTCAGTCTTGATTTCAGTTTCTGTGGCTCCTGATATCTTTCCAATCCATCCTGTTTGCTTAAGTCAGCCAGTCTGCCTTCACAGCTTGCCAGCAAAGAACTCCTCATCAAAGTTCCCAGTATTTTCCTCCATTGTTCCTCCTTTGTATCCAGAATTTTTCTATATGTGCAGACCCAGCTTTTAAACATAAAGTACTATATTCTATTAATCTACCTTCTTTTAGCCAAATAAGCATGCTGCAGCTGTTACTCAGGTAATTTGAATTCTAGACCTTAGGCAACTCTGATTGCATTTCTTCTTCGGAGAGTGAACTCATGAACTGTTAGCTAAATAACTGCTTTTAACTGCTAGTTAAAAACACATGTCTCCACCCCTTTTTTTTGGAGGGGGGTGAGCTGGTTTCAATCCCATTACTTTCATAAACATCAGACTATGTTTAATTAATTTCTAAACTAGATTTAACATTTAAAATTTTACTGTTACATTTGTCTAATAAATTATAACCATGAATTTGGTATCTACCTGTTATGATTTAGATGAAAGATGATATCATTCCTTCCAAATCTTCATTATGTTTACTAACAAAAATGTTGAGTAGACCAGATCCTTATAGCAGGCTACCAACCACCTGCTTGTGGTTCACAGTGACTTAATAACTAGTGGCTTTTCAATGAATAGTTTTAAAAACTCTGAATTACAACACGCCTAATCACTTAAACATATCTATAAATGTCTAAATTATAAATGTCTATCTATAAATCTTC
>NW_007728594.1:282967-284780 GCF_000696425.1 Galeopterus variegatus | reverse complement strand
TTTGCCCCAGTAAATATTTGATCTGGACTTCATTGTAAATAAAGAAATTGGGTAAGGATTTATACGATAAACTGTTTGTTGCAGCTATAGTTACAATAGTAGCATAATAAATAAAAATTTAGTCCAAATGTCTAATACTAAGATTCTATTTAAATATATTTATGGAAGGATCATTTACAGCCTTAATAATGTTTTTTACCAGGAGTATATAATAACAAGAAAATATTAGAATGTAACATTAAATGACCAGAAAGGAATTTGTTAAAATGTTAATGGTTGTATTTCTGAGCAAAGGCATATAGCTAGTTTTCCTGCTATTTTTTGCACTAAAACAATCTGAAGTGACTGGTTCGCACTCTGTGCAACAAGTCCTCACATTAGTCAGTGAAAGTTGCCATAACAAAGCACCACAGACTGGATCAACAACAGAATATTTTCTCACTGTTCTGGAGGCTGAAAGTCTGAGATCAAGGTGTCCGCTGGGTCGATGTCATTCTGAGGCCCTACAACTTGTCTTGTAGATGGCTGTCTTCTCTCTTTACCTTCACACGGCCTTCCTTCCCTGTTTGTCTATGCCCTCTTCTAATAGAAACACCAGCTAAATCAGATTAGGGCCCATCCTAATGCCCTCATCTAACCTTAATTAACTCTTTAAATACCCTATCTCCAAATATGTTCACTTTCTACGGTAATGGGGGTTAGGGCTTCAACATATGAATTTTGGGGGAACATCACTCAATCCATAACAGTTCTCTAGAGTCAGTCCCTCACAGCGTTCTAGAAAGATCAAAGGGTGGTATATACATCCATACCATTCTGCTCATATAGATATAGATTGTCATGGTCAATAACAATATTCATAGAAGGTAGATTATTGGACTGTGCTTGAGGTAAAAGTACTTAAGGTGCTGTGGCCCCATTGAGTTGGGAGATACACTGTTAAGTGTCGTTTGCAGATCCTGGGATGGAGTAACTGTCAGATTTCACTTATCTCATGGGATAAACTGGTAGGATAGAAGGCTGATGTACAGACTTCTATATGGCCTCCTAGAAAAGATCCATCAATGTGTATTATCTGTTTATGTCTCGTTTTTATCTCAAGGAACCTCTCAGCTAGATCGGTTCAGTATTTACTACTTTTATAATGAGAAAAACAATAACAATGACAAATATTTAGGGCAAAGCACTGTTGCAAGAAAACTATTACCCTGCTTATACAAAGACATAATACTTAGGTGAAAGACGGATCCACCGACAATACAGCAAAATAAGAGTTCCCATATACGGATGATTAGCGTGACTGTATTAATCTTAGCTGTCCACAAGGATTTATTCCTGAGGGTTCTGGAAAGCAGCTGTTGCACATAAACCACTTGAATATTTTGTTTCTTAAGACAAAAAATGGAATTTAAGTAAAGATTTATCAAAAGGAGATGATAGCTTTCTTCTAAACCTGTATTAATTACAGAAGAAAATGTAATGCTTCTTTTTAGTTTGTCACATGTGAATATTAGCCAAAACAGAGGAGAGATATCTTGTCTTCTGCAACAGACAGCTAAGGAATCTAAAGGAATCTCATTTGGAGGACAGCATGGCATTATAAGAATGAAAGGTCCATGCCACCTGAAGCCAAGGACAGGAACTAAAAGACCTCCATGGACTCAACAGGTTGGAGGTTGAGGAGAAGGTCTGCTCACACATTTAAAATTTAGAAAACAGAAAACCTCACCCTGAAGGCACAGGTCTCCTTAAGTGTTGTCAAATTTCTCCAAAATTAAATGACTAGAAAGTTACACAGGAATAAAGGCTCCTG
>NW_007728594.1:232965-282549 GCF_000696425.1 Galeopterus variegatus | reverse complement strand
GTGTTGTCAAATTTCTCCAAAATTAAATGACTAGAAAGTTACACAGGAATAAAGGCTCCTGTGTACCAAAAAAAAGCAAAATAAAAATATTTCAGTGGTTCCAAATATTTATGATGATCATCTTCTTCAGGAAAACATCTCTAGTATACATACACATATGAGTGTTGTCAAATTTCTCCAAAATTAAATGACTAGAAAGTTACACAGGAATAAAGGCTCCTGCGTACCAAAAAAAGCAAAATAAAAATATTTCGGTGGTTCCAAATATTTATGATGATCATCTTCTTCAGGAAAACATCTCTAGTATACATACACATATATATATAAAATATAGTTTAATGCTACACAAATATTAGTCTTAACACACTGTGCACATTATAATGTATTATAATATATAGAAAAATAAGAATTAAGAATGTTAAAAGAATATGATCAAATACATAGAAATAGAAATCCTAATGCTTAATTCCTGAAACTCTGGGATCAGCTAACATTTCCCCTGGGATGTGTAAAACACACTTTAGGGACTTGTGAATTGTTTCTTAGGTTTAGTGCTTAAAGGTGTTTTCTTCCCTCCTATGGCAATTTATATAGAGGTACCAAGAAAGTACTTATAAATGGTAGGTGTGGTTCCTGTTATCTTTGTTTTCTCACCAATTGAAGCAATATTCAACTGTATCATTAAAAAATACGGCAATATATGATATTATTGTCATATTGGGCTTCTCTTTTAATGACATTTATTACCAGCTTAAACACACAGACAAATCACGGGAGGATTATAGGAGGATATTTTCTCAACTCTCTACTAAGGATTCTTCATTAGTGGAGCAATTTACATAGTTCTCATTACAAAAGGCATTGGCTAGCCCTATTTCAAGGCTCATAACACACACACAAAAATCCATTTCCAAATCACATGAGTATGCCTATAAGTCCTAATTAATTAATATTTTTAAATGACGGAAGATAGGCAGTCAGTAATATTTAAGACTATGAACACATTGGGTTCCATCTTGGATTTTTTATTTTATTTTACTTTATTTTTGTGTTTGAAGTTTTATGATTTTATTTTTCCCCCAGTAGTTCTTTGGTTGTTTTTCATATGAAATGCTAGCAATAATATGACCACATTTATTTTTCAGAAGCACTATCTGTATTTTCCCAGCTGGTGA
Organism: Galeopterus variegatus; assembly: GCF_000696425.1. NCBI lineage: Eukaryota > Metazoa > Chordata > Mammalia > Dermoptera > Cynocephalidae > Galeopterus > Galeopterus variegatus. The sequence continues at coordinate 281,374 of NW_007728594.1, read as the reverse complement.
GTCACCTCTGGATGCTCTACAGCAGTTCTGATAAATCAATCTGCAGTAGCAGCATGTTTCCCCTTAAAAGAGGAATCTGAACCCACTTGGGATTTGCAAAGACCCTCCTTACACCGAGCATTTTCCAGACCTCAGAGAACATTTTTAATTTGAGCCTCCACCTGAGGAACACGTCACCACTCACACACACACGTAAAAGGATATTTTTAAATTCCAGCCAATGGAACAATTCAGGAAAGCCAGAATGGAAAAGGCAATGACATATTTGGCATAACAAACAAGGTGGCCAGAAATGTACCATTAGCCACCAGCTTTTTGTATTGGCAATCTTAAAAAAATGCAGTTCTCTACCTTACGTTGTCATGACTGATTTAATCTAAGTCATGGTGGAAGACTATTTCAGGTGAAATAAAAGCAATTCTTTGCAATAATATTTCACTGCAGCGTGCTCACATAATTCAGCATTTATTTCAAACTCAATTTACTAAGGCAACACACATACGAAAATTAATGCTGCACATATATTTTTCTGTCACCACAAAACAAGTACCTTTGACAAATATATGTCATACTTGTCTTTTAAACATCAACGCTGACAATTTTTAAAGTAATGAATGTAATATAACAGTAACACCTTCATAATGATACTGACATCAGCAAAAGTATAAAAGAAAAAAGTTCATTTGTGAGATTTGTTTCCCAAAGTCTTATTCAGATTTTCCATAAAGTTATAAAACTCTAGTGTTTAAAATAGGCACATTTGTCTACAAAGAACAGATACACACTCAAGTAAACACAAGCAATAGAGATTATTGTAAGACTACAAGCAAATTTGATCTAGGAGAGGCCAGACAAGCTGTCTTCAGAAAGTCATAGAATAGATCAGGTCATAGAATTTTCACTTTGGAACTTTGCCATTAAATTGACTCAATGACTTGTCTGCTCCACACTGTCAGTTTCCAGTTGTTAAATTCAGTTTTATACTTCAAGTTCATAATCTACACAGAGGAAATCTGATTGACTCAGTTCACATTTTTATAGCCTGTTGGCAAGGACCCACTGCCCTGTGGGACATTAAGTAAATGGAGTTGCACAAAGCAGAGAGCTTCAGGTGAAATGTTTGGCAAGAGATAAATTTGGGGTTCACTGGAGCAGAGACTGGTGCATCTAGGACACCTAGTTTCCTGAATCAACCATCTAGTTGGTTGGATCCAACCAAGGATTCAGCTCTACTAGTATCCAAAGAGCTTGCCTTCTCTGGGGAAGAACATGCCAACTTGGCCCACTCCTACCTTTTTCCTAGTGAGTCCAATTAATCTGTTTCCAATCCTAAACTATCTCTAGGCACACGTCCTCCTTGTCACTATCTTGAACACACTTGATGCACACCATCAGTGGCACTTACTGTCACTGACAGCTTCTCCCTTAAATACCCTCCTGAAGCAACTGATTTAGACATGATCACTTACACTCAACCACTGAAATGCAGATGTTTAGAGCTCATCACCCTAGAGAAGTTGTTCTCATTTGTGTAGGGGTGTTAGGGAGTGGGAGGGAGTATCGTGTCCTAGGGGACATTTGGCAATTTCTAAAAATATTTTTGGCTATTTCAATTGAGAGCTACTTGTATATAGTGAGTAGAGGCCAGGAATGCTGCCAAATATCCTACAGTGCACAGGACAGCCACCCCTCCCAACAAAAAAATTTGTGGCCCCAAATGTCAATAGTGTCAAAGTGGAAAGAAGATAGTTTAGTGGCATTCTAAAACTCACATCCCTGAAGAATATAGATACAGGCTAATTTTGAACAGACAAGTCTGTAAGTTAGAGCAACTCTTAGTAACTGAAAGAGACTCTGCTGTAAACATCAAGTCTCACAGGATTGGCCATACAGGCAACTGTCACCCTGGTTCATTCCTTGCCAGTATGCAAAGGTTCTGGCACATATGCATGCAGACTTTGGTGGAACTGGGAAAGTATGTCTCTTGCCCTTTATTCTTGCAAAGGTCAGTGTGAAACGCAGAGTACCCAGCTATGTGTTTTCCTAAATATCCTCTCTGTTGTACTTATAGAAGTTTAGAAGCCTGAATGCAAATAGGACTCCTAATGCCCAGTCAGAAGCTTACAGATCAAGCCCTCCATAATCCTAAGCTACTTCAGTGAATTTAGGAAGGCCTATTCAACTTGATCTTCATGAGTGCTCAGAATTAAAATNGGTTCATTCCTTGCCAGTATGCAAAGGTTCTGGCACATATGCGTGCAGACTTTGGTGGAACTGGGAAAGTATGTCTCTTGCCCTTTATTCTTGCAAAGGTCAGTGTGAAACGCAGAGTACCCAGCTATGTGTTTTCCTAAATATCCTTTCTGTTGTACTTATAGAAGTTTAGAAGCCTGAATGCAAATAGGACTCCTAATGCCCAGTCAGAAGCTTACAGATCAAGCCCTCCATAATCCTAAGCTACTTCAGTGAATTTAGGAAGGCCTATTCAACTTGATCTTCATGAGTGCTCAGAATTAAAATGAAGGGGTTGATGAATTCAGGAAAGGAACTAACATACTTTTTCTGAGTGTTTACTATATTCCAGACCCTGTGCTGGCTTGGAGTAAATTGTAAAATTGAAATGTGCCCTTTCACTGATTAGATAATTGTGCCTCTCAAATAAAATTTGTGTCTCCCTATGACTGCAATTTTCCTTTATGCCACTGGTAGCACAATGCCAGATCTAGCCTTTGTGCTTACTAAAGATTTTCTGAATAAGTGAAATTTTCTCAACTCTTTATTTTTCCCCAATGCATATGAAGAATATATTAACACTCCCACACTCCCATCAATAACAACAAAGTGGTTATTTTTAAGTGGATGTGTGGTGGGTTGTATTCAAATATGTTTTGGGTGGGAGGGGAGAGAAGAGAGGGATGTGGGAATCTGACAAATTCTTCTTAGAATATCTGATTTTCCTGACCCCAGTGAAAGTGATTGCTTTATACTTTCTTGCCAACATCTCAATTCCAGTGAAGCCATTCTTAGTTTCCAAACATCTTGAACTTTGTTTCTGCCTAATACCTGAGTTATTGCTCACGGGTTTTACTAAAACCAAGGTTACTATAATAAAGTAATGGCCAACATTTTTGAGCATCTATTAGGTATCAAGCACTATTGAAATTTCTGTGCATCTACTAATTCCTTAAATCCTATGAGGTAGCCACCACTACATTCCCCCAAATGCAGATGAAAGAACTGAAGTACAGAGGTCATGTAAGTTTAGATTCTGGCAGACTGTACCCAGAGCCTGAACTGTTCCAAGATCTCTTTATCTAAGGCTAAGTTCTGTTTTGATCATCCTTTAAGAATCCCATCAGCCTTAAGTTTCAGGAATCTGCTCCTCAGTTCACAGCATTATTTCACATACTTCTTTGGAAATTCATTGTGTACCTTCTTATGATTTCTCCGGTATGGCTGTACTGCATATCTGAATACATGCTCTGTTATTGGATAGTTCAGTCTTTGAGGGAAGACACTCCTATGCTCACTTCACCTTTCTTTATCTTTCTAGTCTGTCTACCATCATTCTGACCACTGGCACATACTCAACATTTATTTGCTTCTGACTGGTATTTACATATAATCAAATGCAATCCAAAAAAGCAAAAAACTTGAACCCTATTCCAGATGAGACTTTTTTTTTTTTAGTGCCCCACTTTATAATACTAAAGACCTGCACTGTCCAATGTCATCACCTAGATTCTACCATTAGGAACTATGGGTCCAACCACCTCAGAGGACATGGGGAAGGGAAGATAAGACTCCCTGGCTGTTGGCTAAGCAAGTAACAGAGAGCCACTCCTCCAAATGGCTCCAATTTGGGTTAGGCACTCTTCCACTTCATTCTGCTTCCTTTGACTGTATTTTTCTCCTTATCATAGTCACAGCCACCATTAAAAGGGGACAGTTTTGGAGAATTGTCTCAGAAAATCCAGCAAAACCCATCCCTCTCTGTCATATCCTCAACCCCACATCCCTTCTCCTATAGCATTTGAAGTCATTTTTTTCATCCTTGCATTTTAAGATCCCAAATAAATTGCTGATATTCTTTCCTGGTTCCCTATTTCTGAAGATGGTGTATGTGCTTTCACTGAGTTTTTTCAAAAATATTAATGAACTTATTAAAATCTAGAAGCATTTAAAAATATTCTCAAAGAAATGTTTGTTAGGTATGTGTTTGCATGTGTTTGTTGACATATCAAATGCATATTTGGTTACAAATAAATATAAATGTGATTTATAAATTCTAGAGACATCGAGGAAACATAGCTGGATTTGTATAAATTGCAGTGTGATGTGTTGGCATGCGCACCCAATACTGGTCTTGTTCACTTGATATTTTCATATAGCTTCTCCTGGAAGCAAAGTTTGCAGTTCTAAGCAACACTAGTTAAAACTTTCCAGGTTGTGCAGTAAAATGTCTCTATGCATCTTAATGACAAGATTGCCTTGAATAAGATGGGATGCTGATATAAATTATAATGTACTTAGTCAATAACAGAGAGCAATGATGACTCAACCAATGAGGTATTTGGTAACAAAAAGAAATGTTGCAACTATAATCAAATGGCTAGGGGATGAAACAACTGCAAAAGCAAGATTTTAGAAGGCTAAAAATGGGACTCTGGGTTAAATGTTGGACACCATATGCAAATTTTATGGCTCACTCTTCCTGAATAAGAAATCTTGTGCATGACTTAAATGTCATAAACATTTTACAAGTCTTTCCTAGCAGCAGATTTCCTGTACTGGGAGTTAAAGGGCAAGTGTAAACCTGAGAACATGCTCTACATATGTATGACAGACATAAAAACATACCGCATGACCTTTACAAACATATCAGGCCAACCACTTTTATCCTAAGGATAAACTTTCAGACTGAATCCACATTTTGATCAAGGCACCAATATTTACAATCTGTAGCTCTGAAAATACTGTGGTCCCCTTCTGTATAGTTATATGGATAATCTCCTCATGTTCTGTGAGTTAAAGCACCTTTTCGCCATTCAGTATTTTCTCCTTTTTATTCCTAACCGAGAAATACAATCTGACATGCAGTTTATGCAGACAGAATAAACTATTCTCTAATTGGGTTCTAATGCATTACATTAATGTGGTTAATTTTACAACTTGATTAAGGCCTACGAGTCATAATTACAGGAGTCAGGAACTTAAAATAAGTTCTTTGCCTCCAAAATATCTCTTGAATGACTTGACCAAGTTTATATTACCTGACTACAGGCTTAGAAAAGAGGAAGGCTACAAGTGAAAAGGGGTCTTTCACTTCAGGGGACATAGCTAGAAGAGGAGGCTGAGAGATAGGTAGACAGCAGATTGTGTTTCCTTCTTCATCTTGCCCAGGACCAGATTGAAATATAAATATCAAATAAATACGTTCTGATTTTCTTCCCTTCTGTCTACCACCCTAAAGAAACTTCCCAAGTGGTTTCTTTATCGACAAAGACAGGCTCTATAAGTCATAAACATAGACTTTAAACCCTGAGAAACAAATCTGAATCGATTTTTTTTTTTTTTTGCCCTTTAAATTCAGATTACAGACTAGACCAGCTTAATAGCACCATTTGTTTTATCCACTCAGGAAAATTAAAATTAACCGTGAATATATCTTGATATGCCAGGACAAACTCCAGCCTACCTGACGTGGCATTTTTGTGTTCTTATGTTTTTTCTGATGCCATAAAAACACCATTCTCAAACTGGAATTGGAGAAAGTAGAAGAAAACATACAGCTTGAGAATGTGAATTATGGTATTATATATGTGCCATTTCACATATCTGGAAATTATATTTAATTTGAATGGCTGATATTTCAAGTGATCTTGTTGTCTTCCCCTAATTCTAAAGGATGTGGTTAGCAGGCAAAGGGAAGCCTTTAAGCACTGGTCACTGGTTATATATTCAGAAATCTCAACCATAAAAGAGTGTTTTCTTCTGCTTCAGACTGAAAGCCCAAAGAATGTGAATCTTAAACATGCCGGATCTTGAGAATTAAGCTCTTACATATCTGGAAACTCAAGTTATTTATTTTTGTAAGAAGCATTTTACAAGGCTTCTTTTTAATATGAGCCAGTAGTGCAGCCTTATGTACATTGAGAAGATAGAAGCCTAAGAGAAAGATCGCTCCAGCACACTAAATGAATTAAGATCATCAGACATGCCCTGAGACCACTGTGGAATCTAATATATAACATCAGGAGAGTTTATTTTTTCATGTATCCGTCCAATTACTGTGTATTCTAGCCCTGCCACTTCATGTAACATTATGTAAAGAATTCCCTATTAAAGTCATAGCATAAACTCCAGTGCTTCTGGTCCACTTTGCATGGGATAAACACATCCCACATGTGTTTTTCATTTCAAGTGTATTTCATCTGTGGTTGCTGTCATTCAGGCTAGATAACCAATGCAACCACATGGAAAGTAACATGATGCAAAATATATTATTAGTATTATTTTATCTGGATTTTTAATCCAGCTTGCAAGAGTATTTTTCATGTCTGGAAAAAAGGAGACTGTAATCCTATCGCTAGACAATCTGCTAATAGCAAACATCAAGGAAATGTAATTAATCTGCTTTGATAACTTTGTTGAGGGGGTTTTAAAAACTGCTCTGAAAATTAGCTGTAATCCACTTGGAAAAAGATGTGATTTTATAAGAGAAAGGAATTTTCCCACTGGATATGGCTATATATTTAAGGACAGTTGAATTTAACTTTTTGAAATTATATTCCCCCAAATGTTTAAGTGAAATTTTAAATATGTGGCTTTATCAAAATCTCGAAGTTTCTTGTTTTTGTGCTGGGCCAAATATGTATTCTATTCTCTGCACCTAATCATGAATTTTTTCACATCTTATTAGTATGACACCCATTTTTGTATATACTTGACCATTTGGCTGATTTTTTAAAACAATATGTCTTGTTTCATCTTCTAGATTAGAAAACTTCAAAAGTGATTGTCTTATTACACATTTCTTTTTATTTTATTTTATTTTTTTGACCAGTAAGGGGATCGCAACCCTTGGCATGGTGTGGTCCGCACCACGCTCAGCCAGTGAGCCCACCCGCCATCCCCATATAGGATCCGAACCCACGGCCTCAGCGCTCCCAGTGCCGCACTCTCCCAAGTGAGCCACGGAGCTGGCCTCTTATTACACATTTCTGTAAAACTTAAAATATTATTGGCCATCCAGGATACCTGAGACTAAATATGTTATCTCATGCTAAATTTCACATTGGACCATACAACTCTTCTGTTTCTTTCCTGATTGTGCAGTATCTGTTGGTTCACCAGTGTATCCCTTGAGCCTAGCACATAGTAAGTGGTCATTAAATGTTTACTGAATTGATGTATGGCCCAGTTTTTACTCATTTAGTGTTATGCCCAATAGTATAAAAGGAATTACAGCAATCCTATGCATTTTTATTTTATACTTAGGTAGTATCTTATTTAACTGGACAAAGCTGGTCTAAATCTGTCTTCTGAGCTATAATAGCATTTGTTCCTCAATAGCTGAGGAATTATTACTATTTAAATGCTAGTCTTCACCAACTGTATTATTTATGTGGAAAGAGAGAATAAAATAGTATACAAATTTTGGATAGAGTAGGACTGCTTTTAATATCATATAAGGCCTCTTCTGAAAGGCATTTTAATCTGAATTAAATGATCATATAAAGAAAACTATGGATATATTAAGTTGCTTATTTTTTCATAATTGACTATTCCTCCGTTCTGCTTAATTATGTTTACATTTCTTTCTTTAGCTCCTACAAATGGCATAGATGTGTGCTGAGACAATGGGCAGCAAAATATGAATAAAATAAAATAAATTGGCATAGTATGCCCAAGTTTATAAAGTGAAAAAAGTCCACTGATCGTTTTAATTCAGTTCTATATTATAAATTATTATTTGATGAGACCTCAGGCTTCCATGTCAGAAAGAAGAAAACATCTTTCTTTGGACATATAGATATGGAATTATAACAAGTTATGATTCTTGATAATATTACTAGAAGTAATTGTCTGCTAAGAAGATAAAACATCTGGTTTTAAATGTATGTATCTAAAATGTGATTTATAAAGCAAATGCCATTGAATTTTTGTTTTCACCTTCATATTGAATTGTGTTCTTCTAAAATACTGATACCCCTCACTCAGATTCTGGGAGCTGACTGTAAGAGTTACACCATAAATATGATACTTTATGAGTTTGACATAATGCATGCAGGGAGCCTTAGGTGAACTGGGACTGAGCTAAGTTCATTATTTTTTCACTACTGTGCTATAAAATACATTTCAGTTCCTGCCCAGGTTATTTATGTTTCAAAATCAGATGTCATCTTTTCAAAAAAGTAAGGTGAGATATTGGGGGGGAAAGACCAGATGTCGCATTTCCAGTTTTCCATTTGCGAACAGTTTTCTTGGAGCCCAGGGAACCCAACAACACAATTAAGGCAGCATCGGTCTGTTCTGTTGTTACACTGTAGACAGACAGACAGCGGGTTTGCAGCATACACCTTCATGCAACTTCATTTGGTTTTTGGTTAGTTTAAATGAATCTGAAGTCTCAAAAAGGTATAAAATTGATACTCTCTGGGGTCCTCCAGGCTCTTGTGAAATAGTAGTAAAGGAAGTGGAGACTAGAGCTTCCCACATAGTTTTAAGCTCCAAAGTGGGATCAATGCAGAACAGTGGGAAGACAGGGGAACAGGCACGGAGGGCAGAGCATGCATAGCTCCTTCCAGAAATAACTTGCTTTATGCCACAAAGCTACCAAGGGACAATGTTGACACTCAAATCCAGCTCTGAGCCTCAAGTCAGTGCTTTTATCTAATACAGGCCAGGTTCACTGTTCTCCAGATATAGCACTTGATTCAGCCTATATCTCTGGGATCTCCAGCTTTTTTTTTTTTTTTTTTAATTGAATAAACCATATTACCCAACACAGCCTTGTTCTGAGCATGTTTGAAAGGTCTCCTCTCAGAAGCTCAATTCTCATTTTTTGAATTTTTCTTGGCTGTAGGCAAGTGGGTCCTAACCCAAGTACAGATGGTCCCTCACTCATGGTGGTTCAACTTACATTTATCAACTTTACAATGAGTTTATCAGGGTATTAAATGTATTTTCCACCTACAATATTTTTGACTCAGGATGGAGTTACAGGGATGTGACCCTATTGAAAGTTGAGGAGTAACTGTAAATGATTTAGTACTTTTCCTTCTTCTAATGAGTTTAATTGTTAGCCTTTAGGAGTGTCAAAACTAAAAGTCTGAATTTTTTGTCACTTAAAAGGATTTAAGAGAAAGGCTATGGTGTAATTGGGGTACGAAGACAGATCTGTGGGAAGGCAACACTGTTCCAACTGTCTAGAGGGCTCTGCGGAGCCACCTCCTGCTGCCCTTGCTGTGGACATCAGCGTCTAGCTCCTTCTTCCTTTAGTGTCCCTGCAGAAGGGAATTAGAAACACTAGGCTATGTGCTTCATTCTCAGGTTCAGGAACTGGATCAGCCAGAGTTTGAATCCTGACTTCACACTCAGAAGCTCTGAGCCTTTCAACAATTAACTTAAACTTTCTAAGCTTCAGTTCCCTTATCTTTAAAACAGCAATGAGCATTATACCACGGGGTCCAACTCTTTCCTTTGGGCTCTCAGTTTTCTAGTTGCAACAGGATTACGGGCACTGCCATTTGAATTGGATCCTGCACTCCTTACATTTACAATATAAGAATGTGAGGCAATTGCTTCTTTATAAGAAAAAAATTATTTATTTATTTTAATTAATTAATTTATTTTATCAATGTACAATGTAGTTGAATTTCATGTTTCTTTACCGATTCCTCTCTACCCCTTCCCTCTTCCCCCTCCCACCCATCAACATCATATCTATTCACTTGTCTTAACAAGTTCAAGGAATTGTGATTGTTGTGTCTTCTTCCCCACCCCGCCCCCATTTGTTTGTGTATTTATTTATTTATTTTTAGCTCCCACAAATAAGTGAGAACATGTGGTATTTCTCTTTTTGTGCCTGACTTATTTCACTTAATATAATTTTTTCTAAATCCAACCATGTTGCTGCAAATGGCAGTAGTTCATTCTTTTCTATAGCAGAGTAGAATTCCATTGTGTAGATATACCACAGTTTCTGTATCCATTCATCTGATGATGGACATTTGGGCTGGTTCCAACTCTTGGCTATTGTAAATAGTGCTGCAATAAACATTGGGTATGGTATCCCTTCGACATGATTATTTCCATTCCTCTGGGTATATTCCCCACAGTAGAATAGCTGGGTCATATGGTAGATCTATCTGTAATAGTTTGAGAAACCTCCAAACCATTTTCCATAAAGGCTGCACCATTTTGCAGCCCCACCAACAGTGGAGGAGGATTTCCTTTTCTCTGTAACCTCACCAGCATTTATCATTCTCAGTCTTTTGGATATTAGCCATCGTAACTGGAGTGAGATGGTATCTCAGTGTGGTTTTGATTTGCATTTTCCAAATGGTGAGTGATGTTGAGCATATTTTCATGTGTCTGTTGGCCATTCGTATATCTTCCTTTGAGGAATGCCTATTCAGCTCCTTTGCCCATTTTTTAATTGGGTTATTTGGTTTTTTGCTATAAATTTGTTTGAATTCCTTGTATATTCTGGATATTAATCCTTTGTCAGATGTATATTTCTGAAATATTTTCTCCCACTCTGCTGGTTGTCTTTTAACTCTGTTAATTGTTTCCTTTGCTGTACAGAAGCTTTTTAATTTGATATAATCCCATTTGTTTGTTTTTTCCTTTGGATGCCTGTGCTTTTGGTGTCATATTAATGAAGTCTGGACCCACTCCTACTTCCTGGACTGTTTCCCCTATGTTTTCTTTAAGGAGTTTTATTGTTTTGGGGTGTATATTTAATTATTTAATCCATTTTGAGTTTATTTTAGTATATGGTGAGAGATATGGGTCTAGTTTCATTCTCCTGCATATGGATATTCAGTTTTTCCAGCACCATTTGCTGAAGAGGCAGTCTCTTCCTCAGTGTGTAGACTTGGTGTCTTTGTCAAAGATCAGATGGCTGTAGGTGTATTTACAATAGCCACCAAAAAAAAAATAAATAAATAAAAATAAATAAAATAAAATACTTAGGAATAAAGTTAACCAAGGATGTGAAAAATCTCTATGAAGAGAACTACAAACCACTGTTGAGAGAAATTAAGAGGACACAAGCGATGGTCAGATATCCCATGCTCTTGGATTGGAAGAATCAACATTGTGAAAATGTCCATACTACCCAAAGTGATATACAAATTCAATGCAATCCCCATCAAAATTCCAATGATGTTTTTCTCTGAAATGAAAAAAAAAAAAATCCTAACACTTATACAGAATAACAAAAGACCACAAATAGCTAAAGCAATTCTGAGCAAAAAAATAAATAAATAAAATAATAATAATAATAATAAAGCTGGAGGCTTAACACTACCTGACTTTAAACTATTCTACAAAGCTATAATATCCAAAACATCATGGTACTGGCATAAAAACAGACACACAGATCAGTGGAATAGAATAGAGAATGGTAGTTGCTTCTTCAATCACTGATAGGTAAGGAAGAGGTGGGGAAGTCAGACTGCAGGCAAGAAGAAACGGGATTGTTTGAACTCTTAGTTGCTCTCTTAAGTTGTTTTAAATAAATCTAGAGTCTGTTAGTGGTTGAAAAAAATGCATGCTGGGAGTTGAGAACAGAGATGAACTTTATCATATTGTCCATGGTCCTATGGGTCATTTCCACCAGCAATGATATGTGCTGAAATAAAGGTTTGATGCACGGGGTCTGAGATGAAAAAGATCACTTAGACCTCTTCAGTGAGTCATTTTAAAGGCATGCCTAGAGACTCGATTTGTCTGTAGAGTGAAAGAACTTTCTTGTGGGGTGCTTTTGGCGTAACACTTTCAATTCCCTTAAGCACACTGTCAACCAGGCACATGCCAATTTCCAGATCATCTTGGTGGAAGGGTGAAGCCCAACTACCAAATTATACCTGCAAATTATAACTTGCTAACTTGCTCATAAGCAGACACTGTTACAAGCTGAATAAAGTTTTTTTTTTTTTAAATCCCTTTTTTCATTCACAGCAAATCTCTTTCTCTGAGGCTTCTCCTGCCAACCCAGTCTCTGGAGAACTGCCCAACCATCAACACCCACTCTTATCCTAGCACCTTTGTTCTCAAAATGAGCGCTCTCTTTGAAGACTATAAAGACTCAAATTCAAATATCATCATAAATTGTTAAAGACATAAGTCCATGTGAATATAAATAGAGATCTAAAAGGAAAGACGCAATAACACGTACTATTTTCTAGGCCCAAAACAGTGATTACATCAAAAGATTTTCATAAGCGGTTCTAATTGGAGTGAGCTGGGCCAGAGGATGCATGAGAGGATAATATCACCCAGAGGGAGTTGGGGTAAATGGTTCTTAACTCCTTTTTTTCTGTACATAATGCCTAAAATCTAATTGTACTCATTTCCTATTGCTGCTGTAACAAATTACCACAAACTTCATGGCTTAAAACAACACAAATTATTTTACAATTCTGGAGGTCAGAAATCCTAATATCAATATGCTGGCAAGACTCCATTTCTTCTGGAGGCTCTAGGGGCTAACTTGTTTCCTTGCCCTTTCCAGCTTCTACAGGTTGTCTGGGTCCTTCTTCCATCACTCCAACCTCTGCTTCTGTCCTCACATCTCCTCTCTCTGACTGTTATCCTCCTGCCTCTCTCTTAAAAGAATCCTTGTGATTACATTGGGCTCACCTGGATAATCCAAAATAATCTTCTTGTCACAAGACCCTTAACCTAAGCACACTTCAAAGTCCCTTTTGCTATGTGAAATAACACATTCACAGTTTTCAGGTATCAGGATGTGAACATCTCTAGAAGGTCATTATTCAGCCTACCATACTAATCACTTGGTATCTATTGAGTATTTACAAGTCACTCCTGTCAATTTAAATAACAAACCGAGAGAGGCTCTCTAAAAGAGTGTGTGAATGGGAATAGGACACCACAATGGGAATACACACATCATAGTAAACAGTGTGTGTATTCACAGAGGTAAAGAAAGAAAAAAAGTTTTTAAGGGAAAAATGATGGAGGATTCTATAATCTTTGGGGGATAACTATTTTTGGCTATGAGGATCAATATGGAGGGTGATATCAGCCTGAGGTTGGACAGGCAGCTGCTAGGCAGATGTCCTTTCAGATGAAGGTTTTCTGTAAGATTGTGCTCACCCTTGTGCAAAGATGTGGCTCTGCAAAGTCCTTTGTGATAGTTCTTGTTATCAGGCATATGTGCATGAGAACCACTATCTTGCCCCCAGAGCCTTCCTGGGCTCTATTTGTGAGAATTTTTAATTACAACCAGTCCATTTTTATTCTGAAAATTTTCCCACTCCTTCCTTCCATTTAAAAATATTGAGTGTCTTCTATGATATAAAGAATCTGTTAGGTTTCAGTGATACAAAAATGAATAAGACTTTGTCCCTACCCATAACAATAAGAACAGTACCCAATACTTATTGAGCTTTTGACATGTGCTAGACACTCTGGTTATTTAACCCTTCTTTTAAACTCATAATAAGCCTATGAGGCAGGCTGTATTACTTATCCCATTGTGTAAATGAGGAAGCTGAGTCACTAAAGAGTAATTTTCCAATTTAAACAGCTTGTAAGAGGTAAAATCAGGATCTGAACCTAGGCAGCATGTCCCCGAGCCTGCCACTTACCTACATGCTGCCAGACAGTCCCCTTTACAGTTTAGTATCTACTTGTTGTCAGAATCAATCATTCAGACTTCAGCTAACTTTAGGAACAATCCCTGGCACATAATAAGTACTCCGTAAATCCTAATGATGGCAATGATGATGATGACAGTAATTATGATAATGATGACATGAAGAACAAATTTATTAGGGCATGGCTTGACTAAGGGAAGGCTGAGCTCTAATTTTTGCTCATCAGCACTGATAGGATATTATATTAAAATATAGAGAGATCAAATAAAGAAGAGCTGGAGAGGACAGGTCCTAATGAGGACGGAGAGAAACTAGTTCTTAGTTGCCGTTTTTTATCTGAAGTCTCTGCTATCTACTCTGGGAATGAGACAATGTGTTTGTCCTTTGGCTTCTCTAATTGTCAACTAATTAAGGAAATGATGGATAACCACCATCACTTCCCAGTAGTCTAACCAGGTAGGTGGGCCAGTGCCCTAAGCAAAGGGGTGTGACAAATCCATAACATGACATCTGCCATTAGCTGCATCATCTCAGCTCTAGCCAATTTTTTAATCCATTCTATGATTAGATTTGCTCTGAAGCATGCCTCTTTTCAGATGTCCAAACACAGGAAATTCTGTATCATCTCACACTTATGCTAAATATATCTAAGTACACAAATTAACATCTGAGTTTATTAGCAGCAGCAGAAGGAAATGTCTGCAAATGCAAAGTCAATCATTATAATTGAATTTCTATTAACCATCCTGGGAGGTATAGTTTTGCTAACAGGGGGCAAAGTCATTTTAGTTGCTGCCATGACAAAGGGGCCTCCATGGAGATTAATTCCAAAATTTTGCATATGTTAATTATTTAGTTCATTTTCCCAACCACTCCCACCCACACTGCTGTCCCTCCAGTGGTTTTGGATTTGAATCCTGTGTTTTATTTCACAAATATCACTGCCCTTCTTTCGTTTTACTATGTCACTCTTTACTTGTGAATCTGTTATAATGAGTAGTATTTAAGCTTTTGAACAAAGATGTTAAATAAAGCCTAAATTTCACCATTTATACACCAGATGATGATGAAAACCACACCTTATCTTCTAAGATTTCCAGCTCAAATACAAATTGGAAAAGCACATGCATAATCATTTGATAGTTATTTCAATTTATCCAAAACATCTAGTAGATTTGGAGACACAACTCTAAATAATTTTCAGGGAAATTTGGATTTCATTCATTCAACAACTGTTTAGTGAGTGATTATTATTTTAACGGCGGTATGCTATGGGAGGAAATTACCAACATTAAGAATGAGAGTAAGAATAGAAAATATCAGAAGAAGCTTGATATAAGACTCGGGTTTTAATATATAATTTTAAAGAGAAATGGAATTTTGAGTGGCGATACCAAAGAAGCTGTTCCAGTTAGATAAAGCATCAGGAGCAAAAGTGAAAACAAGCAGATGAGGGAGAGAATCTTGAGAACCGTGAATTCCAGCCGAGATATTTTGAAACTTTTTTTGCTGGGTAATGCAATGCTATACACCGGAAACTCAAAAAAGAGACGAGAGGGCTTTCTCTTTGTCAATCTTTCTTTCCTAGCACTCTAGAGAGGTAATGAGCAGCAACAGAACAGTCAGCGTATTAGTTTCCTACTGCTGCTGTAACAAATTACCACAAAGTTGGTGGCTTAAAACAACACAAATTCATCCTACAGTTTTGAAGGTCAGAAGTCTGACGTGGTCTAATTGTAAAACCATGTGTCTGCAGGGCTGTGTTCTCTCCGGGAGAATGTTTTCTCTCATCTTTTGAAGCTTCTAGAGGTCACCTGCTTTCCTTTTCTCATGATCCTCTTCTTTAACCTTCAAAGCCAGCAACGTCTGGCTGAAGCCTTCACATGCTCCATCTCTCAAATTCTTCTTTTGTGCCTCCCTTTTCTACTTTTGAGAATCTGTTTGATTACACTGGGTCCACCCAGATAATCCATGATAATCTCCCTATTTTAAGGTCAGTTAATTAGCAACTTTAATTCCATCTTTTTAGAATTAAAGATGTTCCTTTTGTCATGAACCATAACTCATTTACACATTCCAGGCCTTAGGACAGGGGTATCTTGGGAGAGCATTATTCTGCTTACCAGTCAGGAAAGGCACTGATTTGGGAAATGATGGTGAGATAGACGTTGAACATTTTGGAAGTTATAATTAATACTTGGTGTATTTTCAGTGGGGGAAGTTTATAAAAATTCATGGTAAAAATGCCTGGGGCTTTTATTTGGTCATCAAGGCAATATGTGCCAATAGTTTGTACAAGAAACACCATGGGCTTGGGGGTGACATTGGCCACATTCTTCCAGTGTACACACTGTGCGTGCTTGACATTGGACTAAGCCATTTTCATAAATTATCTGATTAAAAATTCACAAGAACTGATGGGTCGTTTTTATGAGTGGGGATGCTGAGGCTAAGAAATCAAGTTCAGCCTCAAGCAGGAGGAGAAAATGTTTGATTCCAAAAGACTTATGCTTGAGGTTATTTCCTTTCCTTGTTCAAAGGGAATTCAGAAAAGTAGAATGACCAGCAAGAGCCGATATGGAAAAACAGTGAAATGTCAACACAGATTTTTGTTGTTGTTGTTGTTGTTGTTGTTTTTTACGAAAATATATTTCTGCTAAAACAAACAAACAAAAAACTAAAAAGCTGTAAAACCACTTTTGGGAATATTAGCAAGAGCTTACATTTATTGAATGTATTATCTCATTTGCTGTCAAGCCAGGAACTGGGGGTCAGACACTCTTCTAAAGAGTACTGCGATGTGTATCTCCATTCCTATTTCATTGAGAAAAGAGATGTGAGCAATGTTCCTACACTTTCACCTACCTGCCTCCCATGTTGATGCCATATACCTACTTTCCTGACATTGCAATGGAGAACTGGCCTTGGACCTGCCTTGGGCCAAATCTTCCACTCATGAATTTGATTCTAGACTATCTCTACCACCTACTCAAGAACATTGCTTCAGCTAATGTCCACTCTCTTTCTCCCCTGCAGCATTTATTCTCTTTACTGGATCATTCCTATTAGCAAAAACATAGGCTGTGTGTTCTCCCATTCTAACAAACAAATGCCTCCTTTGACTCCACTACTTCTCTCCAATGTACTCTGTTCCACATAGAGAAAAACTCTTTTAAAGAATTATATGTACTTTTCATGTATAATCCCTCTCAAATCTTCCCAAATCCCTGACCAGACTGGTACCCCTACTATGCCACCAAACTGCTCTGGTAGAGGTCACCCATGACTAATGTGTCCATATAGGTTATAACCCAAACTGGGACACACTTGACAGGGAAAGGGGTACTATTAACAATTTCATCAGGATAATGGGCACAAACCTAGAGGGTCCATAGCAAACCCTGTGTCTTAGATTAGATTCCATAGAAGCAGACACTGAAATGGAGAGTTCCCTGGAGAAGGTTGATGGGGGAGAGTGGGTGCTCCAGGAGTCATAGCTGTAGGAAAGTGTGGAAGGTAGGACTGGCCACAGGGGGAAGCTGACTCACAATGTGGGTACAAGTAAGACTCGGCCCATGCTACGGGGCAAGTTCCACAGCTGGGTTGGCCCTTTATAGTCATCCCAAATGAAGGCAGGGAAGGGGGAAGGCTAATTTTCATGTCTCAATATTTGTCAGGGGCTGCCTATTGGGAGGTGGGGGCATGACTTTCGGTTAGGAGATTTCCTATAGATCAAGGCAATTCCCAGCGATTGATGCATCTGCAAGCCATGAGCAGCTGACATTCCCAGTAGCTGAGGGACACTTATATCAACACTGAAATGGAGATCTGGGTACAGCAGCTGATTATCCTTACACTAAGATGTATGGTTATCCCACCAATAATAAGCCTTGTTGCTAAATCCAGTGACTAAGCCTTAGCTCTCATCTCTCTTGACTTTTCAGGCACCTTTGACTGAGGTGACCACTCTTTCTTTTTTGAAGCATGTTATATTCTTCTCTTTTAGATATCACTTTCTCCTGGTTTTCCTATTCTTTCCCTGGTCTCTTTTCCTCAGTCTTCTATTGTCATGCCTCCTCATTTCTTTGATTGGTAACCTCTGGTGTGACCCACAGCTCTTTCTTCTCTCACTCTATTGACTCCCTAGATCAGAGTCTCTAAAGATCTAATCCCAAGACAAATCCTGCCCATTGCCTGCTGTTGTAAGAAAAGTTTTATTGGAACACAGCCACAGTCATTGCTATTGTCTGTAGCTACTTCTGTGCTAAACCACAAAGTTGAGTAGTTGTGACAGAGATCATATGGCCTGCAAAGCCAGAAATATTTACTATCTTGCTTTTTACAAAAAAGTTTAGCTGACCCTCACCCTGGATGATCTGATCCCATTGCCAAAAACAGAGCATCTCTTTTAGGGCTTTAAAAATGTGACTTTTACAGTGAGTTTCTTTCTGCCCCCACTGTATACACACATACAGTACACTTGCTGTACCTATTTGGGTTTTAATTTTTCTTTCTTATTGCTATCTGTGTTAGAGGTCCCCAGAGAAACAGAAATAATAGGATGAGTGCATATATATAGAGAGATTTATTTCAATAAATTAGTTCATGTGACTATGGAGGCTAGTAAGTGCAAAACCTACAGGGAAAAATAGGCCAGAGACCTGGGGAAGAGCTGATGTAGCAGTTCAAGTCCAAAGTCTGTCTGCTGCAGAACTCCTTCCTGCTCAAGGGGGGTCACTCTTGTGTTCTATTAAGGCCTGATAGGAGGGGCCAACCCACATTATGGAGGGCAATATCTTTACTCAAAGTCCAACAAATTTAAGAATTAATCTCATGCAAAACACCCTCCCAGAAACATTCTGAATATTGATTAACCAAATATCTGGGCACCATGGCTCAACCCAATCAACACACAAAATTAACCACCACACTATCTAACATACTTATACATTTTATTGTCTTCCCCCACCCCTAACTTAATAGTGAGTTCCATGTGGAAGGGATTTTGTTTATCTGGTTCACTGCCATACATCCTGAGCATGTGTAACAATTGCCTAACACGTTACTGGTGTTCGTTATGTATTTATGGATTGAATGCATGGCTTTTGGTACCATATACATGACGCTCAAGTACATATCTTTAGCCTAGATATTGCCCTGAAGTCCAAACAAGTATATTCAACTACCTTACCTGCATCTTCACTTTTCACCTGGATTTATAAGAAATCTCAATATAACACATCCAAAGCTGAACTCATGGTCTTCTCCCTGACACTTCCCTGTCTCACTTCCTCACCCCCTCAGTGAGTCCTTCCTTGACCTCCCTATTTAAAATAACATGCCCCCCTTCCTTGCCTTACTTTTCTCAGTTGTGCTTATCACTCTCTAATATACCACCTATGGTACTAGTTTCTTTATTTGTAGCCAATAACCCTCCCATAAGAAAAGTTACCTGAATGCACAAATTTCTTTCTTTTTCTTTGTCCAGGACTGTAGGAACAAGCATTCTTAAAACTACTTGTAGAGGAAGAGATTAGTGTGTTGCGTCTTTGGAAAAGTAAGTTGGAGGCAGTGTGCCCTAATGGTGATTAGACTTTCTCCTAAAGGCAGTTAAGGACAGTGACAGCCATGGGGTGGGCCACTCAGATCCCCCTTCATGAGAGAACCTGCCACGGGGAGTACAGCCAGCTGAGGCCTGCAGTTATGGATCTCTTCAGGGTCTGCCCCAGCTTTTAAGCTGAGTTCCTACTCTTCCCAGTCAATGACTGCACATAGTGGTGGCACTGACCTGGCCATTCCTGTCTAAAGTGAACACTTGCACAGGTGATCTTTGTGCCAGAGCTCCCCTGGGACTGCCTGGTACTTTCTCAGAGGTGCACTGCAGTTGGAGGCTCTCTCTGACCAAACTTCCTTCCTTTCCCCTCTGTTTTCACAGGGGTCAGACCCACAATGGTTGAAAGTTCCTCTTACCTACTCTTGCTCTCTCTCCTGTACCTTTCTCAACAATGTTGCCCTGAGTACATTTCCTGTACTTCTCTGTGTTGGCATCTGCTCCCTGCAGAGCCCAGTTGTTAGAGGGCTGATCTAAAGTACTTTCTCTAGCTTTTAAAGTCACCATAAACTAGACCAACAATGCCTATTCCACCTGATTTCTCAGTTTTTCCTCCACAACCTTCCTTTGCAGGCAAGCAGATTCCAACATAGAACAGTGTTGCTGTTTCAAACGTACACTCATGTATTTAGGCCTTGGTTTATATTCTAAATTTTCTGCCTCCCATGATTCCATACATTCAATTCCTACTATCCCATAATTCAGCTTAATCCTACAGCCTTTATACATTCTTCTTTAACTATCCTGGTCAAAGCAGATTTATAAAATCTCCAATATTCTGTTACATTGTAGAGAAAAAAACCACATAGTCTGTCCCCTTAAATATTTCTATAGTTTTATTTATTTAATTTTAATATTAACAAGGTGAATTAATTTTATATTCCTTTCCCTGCTCATCAGCTTGTAGATTTCTGGGTACATTAGTAGATTCTTAAAATTTTTTGTTGATGGATTCAGATTTGTAGGCCAAGAATTGAAATACTTGGAAACAATTAAAATGGGCTAAAGTCTAATAGCAGCTACTATCAGATATAAAAGAGCTAAATCTCAGATCTCATAATGAAGCAGTTGTGTTTCTAATTAAGTTTCAGACTTGTTAGGAGGTTGTACTGTGATTCACTGATAATGAGAAGTCTGGACACCAAAGGGAGTGTAACACAGAAGTAGCTTTATCATATCAATCACATAAGATAAAAAAAAAAAAAAAAATCACAGAAACCTTGACCAAAGCATTATTAACTTCTCTACTAATGCAAACCACTTTGTGGAGGAAGAGAGAAACAAAACTAATCTTCGTCTTATATTTTTTCCAAGTCACAGTTTATTTAATGAGCCCAAAATGGGATCTTTTTCAGGAAGCAATCTTGACAAACATGCTTCTCTTCTTTGACAGCAACAATAAACTGAGGATCAAGAAAGCCAAGTTCAGGAAGAAAAGACATTTATGAGCTAGGTGCGTGTGTGGCTTTGCAAGGCTGGATCTAAGAGTTTTTGCCCATGAACTAAACCTGACTTAGCTGGGGAAGGTAGGATGCGTCACTGCTAAAGAAAACGGAGGATCTTTTGTGAGTTCTGGTGGCTTTCTGGAGGGCACAGGACTCTACAAGACTGCACCTTCTGGACTCGTGGGAAAGAAAACAGTGTCTGGAAACCTTTCACCTGACACTATGAGAGCCAGCTCTTCTCCTGCAGGCTGATCAGGCAGAAGTCGAGAAACTTGGGGCCCTGAACTCCCTCAAGTAAAAAGAGACCATGACACAGGAAGAAAACAAATAAATTCCAGGGCAATAGTTTAGGTGCTTCACTTCCTGATGGCTCATTACCCTTTCCCTTTTTGAACTGGGAACAATGCATCAATGGAAAACTCTTTATGAAAAAGAAACATCTTCCCACTCTTATAATTGTATTAACAAGCTGATTCATAGACATTAAGTATATCATTTCTTTTGAGAATCTTTTGACTGTGGCACCATAATCTTTCTGCATGGCGAAGTTATGAGGACAAATGGCATTTCCTACCATTCTCGTTTTATGTGTGATCCTTTTGTCGCTTCGTATATTCAAAACCTGTTAATGAAGAGGATCTGCTTCTCAGATTGCTTTACTTTGATGAGGATTGATTTCTGTTAAAAAGATATGATCATGAGGACAAAATTACTTATTAGGGCAATCTTATTTACATAAATGCATATAAAATCTCATCGTGCAAATGCATCATTTTTATGTTCTCAAAAACAGATGGAAGCTTTTGAAGCTTGACTATAATCTTATAACCCAATAAAAATAACACAACAGTACTGGTTTAAGTCTCTCTCCCTTACCCATGTAGCATCCATTAATTCAGGGATCAGGTTTAGGTTGGAATAAGAGAATTCAGGGGTACATCTTCATGATCTCTTCAATGACTAATGCAATTTATTTAGAAAACATTGTGATGGTTTATATGAAACATATTGGTGAGAATTAGGAGTCTTTCCAATTAGCTCCAAGGAGGAGTTCCAAAGTCAAGTTTAGCAAACAAGAATCCACACCCCTCTGTTTGTAGAAAGTGGAAATGAAAGTATTCTTACCATTCATAAAATGTTTTTTTAGTAACTATTCTACAAAAGCAGCTAGAGATTTCCCTAAGCAAACCTTCTCCTTGCCCTACCTTCTAAAAAAAACTGGTTATGCCTGTTCTTCTTTTGCTTTATTAGAACTTGTGCAAATTGAAATAAGTAGGTCCTCCTTTACCCCATAAAGCATGACTTTTTGATGTTTTATGCATGCCCTTAAGAGCTTAGGTAATGAATATAATGCAAAATAATTCAAACCATGTACAATCTTATGAAATGTATCCTATGTGATAATTGAGAAATGATCCCATTTTACTGTAGTAGTTGAAGAATACATGGCATTTGTTTCACATGCTTTAACTTTACAACAAAAACCGTTACCACTATTTAAATGATATCTCTCAACGCATGAACCTTTTCGGAAATTTAACACACAAAGTAAGTAAGTTTCACTGAGCACATTTCTAGAATTTTCAGATCCTAAATGTATTGATAGTTAGCTCTTGGTGTATAGCTTGTAGAGATAAAAACCAATAGCTAGAGTCTGACATGCTCCCTGCAGGTCATGGAGTCCTGCTCTCGGCAAGGTACACAGCTCCCAAGGCGTGGGCTGGAAGCTAAACCATGCTGTAAGTTGACTCAAATAGCAATTGCAGAATTCTGATATATTCTGCCAAATAAGTTGTTGATTAGCATTTATGAGACTCACAAAAGTATTACTATCCCATATTCCATACCCCCAAAAGGTGTTAATCCACTCAGACCACTGGGTAGGACAATACAATTACTCTCCAATAAGTAAGATTAATCTTTTAATTCTTTTTGAATGATTCACCAACCAGGCTTTGAGAATTCTAGTAGAATAGACATAACCAGATTAACTATCATTTCTATTAAAGTTATCCTTAAACATATGCCTTAAATGTGACCATACAGTTTTCACTTCCTTGTTCCAGGGCAAGTCTGGGAAATGAAGTAAGACCCAGGGGAATGTGTCTAGGTAGAATGGGGTGAGAAGAAGACAATATCTCCCAGTGATTCTTGAACATTATGTGAATCAGAATCACCCAGGGATGCTTAAGAATGCAGAATTCGGGGTCTGACACCCAGTAATTCTGACTCACAAGGTCAGGGGTAGGATTGAGTTTAGGAATCTGAATATTTAACAAGGACTTTTGTTAATTGTGATGCCAGGGGTCTTGGAGCCCTCTCTTGAAGAACTCAGCATTATTTAAATGAAGGCTTTGGTCCTTTTAGATAAGGGATTTATAAAATAAATCTTTTAAAAATAACCTTTGACTTAGAAAAGCTATGAAGTGATCATCATGTTCTCGAAGACAGTAGGTAGTTGACTCTTATTCAGTCCCATGGGCATTAATTGACATTTATCCTCAGCACAGTCACTTCCACAGCCCACGTATTTAATGATGGCACAACCATGTGGTTAGAAACTTCATAAATGGAAATATACATAGCGGCAGTGGCCTTTTATTTATATACTCATTTCAAAAAGAAGTCAGAGCAGTTAGCTGTGTGCAGTCTGTTTACTAAACAGAGTTTAAGCAATGGGCATAGACAGAGATCCTTTCAGCTTAATGTCTACCAGATGATTAAAAAAATTTCGAGTTAGCTTCCTGCTCACAACCTAGCCTGCAAAGCGGTAATACCTGTAAAATAATTAGGGTACAGCATGTGCTTAATTTATTCCAAACATCGCAAGATTTTCACATTAGCATTAATGGCTTGCTTACAGTGGAACCCTAGAGGCAATGTAAAATAATAGAAGGCTCAAAAGTTGGAGCTAAAAAGGCAGTGTTAAAAAAAAAAAAAATTGCTCATACTGTTTGTGGTGTGCTCGACCAAAAGACTGTGGTTCAATGTTCACATTGTTCTCTCCAGACAGTACTAATTTGTTTCCAATTAAAAGAAAATGGATTGCAAATGACTTCACAGAGCAGCCTGGTCAAAGGCATAAGGCCTAGCTTATAACGTAGCCTCAGGAGCAGCTATTTTGCTGCAGGGTGCAAATCCAGCCCTGGGTTGTGCATAGTGGCTGCATGTAGGGAGAAAAGTTTGAGGTACTGTGGTGATGGAATTTATTGTGCTGCCGAAGCTAGTTATTATCCTCTATTTGGGCAGTTTGCAGAAGCTTAAAGGTCTTTGTGGTGGATAGAGATTAATAAACTTGTGTCTCAATTCATATGGAGTAATTGTAATGCTTACCCTCATTTTTAATAGTGTAAAACTTTCTTCCCTCCCCCTTGTCATGAGAGGGTAATTGTTTCCTTATGATCCTCAGCTCTTTGATATCTGGACAAGGAGCCATGAGACAGGCATCTGATGAAGTAAGAGAAGACAGGGAGAAAGGAAGTGTTCTCAGTGATATGATAAAAGACACTGAAGACTTGTAACCCCTTCTTGAGCCCTGAAAAGTAAAAGTTGGGAAATGCATCTCATTCCTCACGTTTGCATTAAAGTCCAGGAAGGAACAGAAATGTGGACGTTACCATCTGGAAAGGGAAATATTCCTGTGTTTCAAAAATTAAGACATATAGAAAACCTCTAGATCATTTACATTTTTTTTACCTCCTTTACATAATCAGGAGAAACTGAGACCTTGACGATTCTCAGTTAGAAGCCCGGAATTCCTATATGCATTCTCTAGAGAGAATCGGAATCTCCAAGGTAGGGATGAATCTATGCAGAATTAATTAGCCCTCTGCGTTAAAAACTACTGGTCAAAGTAATGTCTTTGGGAAAAGAAGTGAATTGTTTCTAAGAAGAGCAATCCTTTGAAATGGGTCAAGCACTGGAATGCAATGAAAGCAGTAGATGGTCCCCTGAGCTCTGATTTGCTACCAGCGAGTACTGTGCTTGTAGAAAAAAAAGCCAAATCCCAACTCAAACTTGTTTAAGCAAAACAAAACAGATGAGAACAAAAGTATTATTGTGGGAGAAAGAGAACTCTACTTGACTTGTCTCAGATTCATAAATATGGATCTTCAACTTCCTGGATCTTTATAGATGGCAGAAACTAACACATACTAAGCAACCACACATATATGTCATTATTTTTTTAAAGGCATTTCTCTAAAAGTTAAATAGTGTGAAAGAAATTATCCAAAACTTTGAAATAAGGGGAAAAGCAAGTGGCACCCCCTTTCAATGTTATGTAGGAGAATGGACCCACCCAAGGCCCTGTTTATGATTGATTAAATATGTCAGTTTATTGAAGTTACATGCTAACATGAAGATTTTTGTCCAATAAAGATGCAAATAATTTTTGTATGGTAGAAAAAAATAATCCCAAAGTTACTACTTATTGTCCTATTGGACAGTAACCAGTTTTGTATCTAATCCAGCAATTTTATCCTAATTTCCCTTCATTAAATGAACTACAAATACCTGGATCCACAAATATTCTTTATACTGATCTTAATATTTAACTGATTTTTTTGACTTATTTTATTTTTGACTTATTTTATTTTATTTTTATTGGTTATGAATATTCATGAGATACAAAGCTGATTGACACCCCTTGTGCCCATGATGTGAGGGCCAGATTGATACTGGCAGCATACCCATTACCACAAATTGCATTGGTACCCCATGTCCCCCACCCAATTATTCCCAACCTCCCTCTCCCTCCCCCTTTTCCCCCCACTCCACTTTGTAAACCAAGGAATGTTATCTCCCTCTGCAAGTCCAACACACCACTGTGGTCTTTCTTTCCTTCCCTCTTTCTCTCTTAGCTCCTACATATTAGTGAGCACATGTGGTATTTATCCCTCTGTGCTTTGCTTATTTCACTCAACATAAGTTTCTCCAGGCTTATCTATGTTGTTGCAAATGGGAGTATTTCATTCTTTTTCATGGCAGAGTAGTATTCCATAGTGTATATATACCGCAGTTTTCTTATCCAATCATCCATTGATGGACATTTAGGTTGGTTCCATGTTTTGGCTGTTGTGAACAGAGCTGCAATGAACATGAGAGTACAGGTATCCCTTCGACATGATGGTTTCCATTTCGTTGGGTATACACCCAGATATGGGATTGCTGGATCATATGGAGGATCTATCTGTAGTTGTTTGAGAAGCCTCCATACTGTTTTCCATAGTGGTTGTACTAATTTACAGTCCCACCACCAGTGTAGGAGGGTTCCCTTCTCTCCACACCCTTGCCAGCATTTGTTATTCACCATCTTTGTGATTTTCTCATTAGTGTAAAGAATTGGATAAAATCTTTGACAAGGATTCATTTTACACTTGCATGGGAGTCAGGATTTTACCTTTTGGGAAATTATACTTTAGCAATAACAAAAATGCATTTATTGTACCCTCACTGATGAAGCATAAAATAATCCCAGCATGCAAATGTTTTTTAGAAACTAGTTCCACACTACGATTTCTCTAAATAGGTTCCATTCGTTTTCGAAAAGTGGACTCCTTGCCTGTTGTTTGATAAACTCAGCTCTTTGTGCCTATGGGGTCTTTGAACTTCCTGATCCCTTTTCCAGGATCACTCTACTCCCAAATGCACACATGACTCACCCCTTCATTTCTTTCAGACCTCTGAATAAACACCATCTTCTTGAAGGGTCTTCTTGATCATTCAGTCTGAAGTAAGATCTTCTCTGACATGTAACCTAATTTATTTTTCTTCATAGCACTATCACTTGATAGATATCTATTTGTTTATCGTCTGTCTTCCTCTATTAGAATATAAACTCTATGAGAGCAGGGACATTATATATCTGCTGCAGATTTACATTTTGTCTGTATTGATTTCCAGGCAAAGTTTATATTATTTGGCACAATATGTACACACAGTTAATAGAAAAGCAGATAGAAGACCTTCCAGCGACATTAGGAAACCAGATGTATAATGAGTTTAAAATAAAATGAACAATAATAATAGATACTATCAAGCACTCACCATGTGCCAGGACGTATTGTAAGTGTCCTTATTTTATGTGAGTTAATAGTGTATTTACTCTTTAAATCCTCACAACAGCCAATGAAATAAGAGCTACTATTATCGCTACTTTATAGATGAAACACTGAGACATAGGATGGTGACAGGAAAGTCTTCATGTCAAGGAGAGGAGTGCCTGCAGGTGAGCAAAAGTACATTTTGATATCTATTCCTACACTCCTAACAGGAAAATATATAAGCCACAAGGGGCTTAGATATTATTATATTATTATATATTGTTTTGTCTTGTTTTGTTTGTTTTATATTTGTATCCCACGACCAAGGAAACTATTTGTGCATAGTAGTCATTTTATAAATAAGCGGTGCATGAATGCATGAATTTTTTTTATGGCCTACTGTGTTTTATCTATTTTTCTTGGTACTGGAGATATGACAGGCAAGGAGAGGCCACTTCTGAGAAGAAATACTACGAAGTCGAAAATTTACCATGGAAACTTTAAGACATTTGAAGTATGATGCAAAAGTCACACCTTATACTAACCTTTACATTTCCTGTAAACTCAGCTCAGGAATGCAAATGTCTTCCCTGATGGCAGAAATACTTTTTCAGCCACATCAAAATGAACAGTGAACATCTTAAACAGCATACTAGCACTCAAGAGCTCTAACTGCCTCTCCAGAGATGGAGGCAGGCTGTTGGGGTTTTTGACCTATAGTTAAGGCTCAGCTGCTCCTGCCTGTATTTGCTCTGACAACCCAAGGAGAAAGTCTGCCAGTCCTAGTTGGCCAAGGAAGATAGCAATTTGAAATAAATGTTACCCCTTCTCCATTCGCCCTGGCCTGAGTAGGTCCATAACTGAAACGATTTATCTAATAATTTTATGTGTGAAAGAGGCTGGTATAATAATTGCAGTTTTAAAAGAGGGATGTAGGAATGAAATAACTTCCTGAGAGCTGTCCTTTTTGCAGCAAAATCCAAATCAAGATTAGACCTCAAAATTTCTGAGTTTAAAACCTGTTTTTTATAGAGAAATTACAATGACAGTGCCTTAAATCCTGAAGACTACCAGTAATCGGACTAAAGGTTTAGCATTAGTGGAGATGTTATTAAAACTTGCACAAGGAACAAAATTTACTGGGTTCTGCAAGTGGAGCTTTTCTCATACAGGTGGCATTGGGAACAGATGAACAGACAAAACCGAAATGAGAAAGTAGAGGACATATTCAAAAACATTTGTAAAAAATGATGCTGTATTAGAAACATTTATGATGTTCAGTATACAGGTGAGACTGACATCATAAAGACACTTTCAAACAGATCATTTTTTTTTAAAGCCCACAATATAGGCTTTGCTAACCCCTTATCTCTGTGCAACTTGTAGGAAGGTTGGCAGAGTAATTAGCACCTGGATTTCTGGGTTAAAGAAAAAAAAGAAAACAAAACGAAAAACAAAACAAAACACACACGTGCGCGCGCGCGCGTGCGCACACACACACACACACACACACACCACCTCAGTCCCTCAGTCATCTGATTGATTATCTGGTTTATTTTCTTTTTCTTTTTATGGTGCCTCTTTATTCCTACTGTGCACAGTGGGGGATTGAAATGAAGCCAAATGAGAGAAAACAATCTTAGTCTCCTTTAAATTCTTAAAGAAGAGCTAAAGTAATTTATAAATGCTAGCCTGAAGATAGTGTGTTTTCGGTTGTTTTAAAAATATCAATATCAGTGCAATTTAATATTTTGAACTTTCATGAAAGCATTTTTATCAAGGAGAGCATCATTTGTCAGCTTGAAGAACAGCATTCAAATTGAGGTCAGAATGAAATAAAAGCTTTCTATTTTAGAAAAGGATGGACGACATCTACTCTCTCCTTCATTTAATTGAGCAGGAACCTGAGGTCCAGAAATGTTCATAGCTGATCTGATTTCTTTACCTCCTTAGGGGCAGAAGGAATGCTTAAAATCAGATTTGCCTCTTTTTACCACACACAGCACTTGAATTTCTCATGATGTGGTTGAAAATAAACAAGGACTATCAGGTAGGTACTTCACAATATAAGTACAGATATTTAGAAAAATTATTTCTTCATTATGATGAAATAAATCTCCAGAACTTTATATGAATAGTCAAAGACAAGCTGAACATATGCTGCATTTCAGAAGTAATATAAACCAATGTCAGAGTCCCTGAGCCTCATGAGCTCTATTTTCACACTGTTTAAATCGGAAAAGTCTTTTAATGCTACCTGCAAAAGGAAAGTAAACAAGAGTTTATAAAAAATAATGTTAAATTAAAAGCTGGTTAATGTAAGCATCAAAACCTTTTAATATTATTAAAAAGGAAGGAAAAAATATTTGTATTAATAAACGTGTTATTTTATCTGTGGTGCCCCCCCCCCCCCCCCCGAGAATTCTGGAAATGGCTTGAGTACCTTCTATATTACTAGGCAAAACTATTTTGGACTAACAAAATAGAGATCTTCCTTTGGTTATGTGGAGGACTGCTCAGCGTTGGAGAAATTGAAGAGAAAATGGACAAAAGTATCCTAAGACCTAAATTCAGATGGAGAAAAAGGATTAATATGCAAGGAAAGGCACAAAGGCCAAGGTTATAAAATTAGAGAAGGGTTGTAAAATACAGAGAAGCTAAAAATAAGACAACAAATGATGAATGTAGTGGGTTGAATGGTGAGCCTCACCCCCTCTTCCAAAACAGTGGTCTACAGCCTAATCCCTGGAACCTGCCAGTTTTACCTTATATGACAAAAGATGTTTTTAAGTTAAACATTTTGAAAGAGAAAGCACAGTCTGGATTAATCTGAATGAGCCCTAAATGCAATCATATGTATCCTTATAAGATAAACACACAGACATATTGTACGACATGATGGCCATAGTTAATGCATATTGTATACTTGAAAATTGCTGAGAGAGTAGATTATAAGTGTTCTTATTGCCAAAAAAAATGAAATAAATAAATATGTAAGGTAATGCACATGTTGGAAATTTTGCCAAACTGTTCAAATTAAGAAACTTTTGTGATAGTGCTACCTACACATGTATGGTCAGGGCTTGAGAAACTAAAAAGCAGAGAAATGAAGGATGGTGCCACCCCTGAGACACCCCACCATGAAAGGCAAAAGCCATCAATAAGGCTGAAAGACAAGGGGAGGGAAGGGTGTCAAAAGAGCCCAGGAAACTGGAACCGTGGAGGAAGGACCTCCTGTAAGAGGGTGGTTTCTTGGGGAAACACAGCTACTGCCAGAAGTGCAGCACCAAAGCAGAAAGGGCGTGGAAAGGAAATACGCCAGTCTCTCTATTCCCAGCCTCTGATCAGGCCTGCAGGGAACCTGGGAGGTGCAGTTCATGGTGGTCAGGCCCCCAGGGCACAGAGCCAGGCACTGCAGGGTGCAGAGGGAGGGAGTGAAATGGAGAATAACTAGCTCACCTACTTTGAACAAGGCCTGTAAAATAAGCCCCTTGGAAATTTTTGCTCTAGTCCTTATAATAATCCCTGCCTCATAGTTAGATATTATTATTATTCGTACAGTTAGTTGAAATGTAAAGTTCAAAGGAGGTGATTTACCAGGTCTTTCCTCCTTGCTGTGTCTACTGATCCATATCTGCCAACTTCTCTTCCTCAGCAGGAACCTCCCATCCTGCCCCATGAATTTACCATCTGCTGTGCCTGGAACACCCTCCACTCAGAGCTCTGTGTGGCCCCCTCCTCCTCTTCAAGTCTCTGCTGAAGCGTCATCTCCTCAGCCAACCTATCCCGATCACCTTCTCCCCTATTTGACTTTGCTTCATAGCCTCTACATCCTACCTGGGGTGTGCCTCGACTTAGCTGTTGTCCTTTTCCCCATTATGACATAAGTGCCATGAGAGTGAGACATGCATAGCTGTGTCTTTTCAGTGCCTGACACATGGGAGGTACTCAGTGCATGCTGTTGAATGACTAACAGTGGGGTGGGCTCAGGATCTGAGCCCTCCTGTGTGTGTGATTCTTTTTTATTTGTCTTTTTTCGTGACCGGCAACGGGATCGCAACCCTCGGTGTTGCTCCCGCACCTCTCTCAGCCAGTGAGCGGCCGGTCTGTATGTGGGATCCAAACCCTCGGCGGGAGCACCACTGCGCTCCCAAGTGGCACACTGTAGCAGTGCGCCACTGGGCCGGCCCATGTGTGTGTGATTCTGAAGTCTGTTGTCTCTTCATAAAATAAGGAAGAACAAGATTGTTGGGATACAGTTGAGGAAAGTCTGAAAAATTGACTGGGATTTTGTTCCATCAGTGTGTGTGCATGCACACACACACACACACACACACACATATCCTCACTCCCTGAAGCTCTCCTTCCTCTCAGAGAGGAAATGCTGACATGTGTGCACCAAATTGCACACATTCACATCCGGACTGGGCAGATAAGCAGATGAGGTACGCACACTGTGTACCCAGATGGGGGTTTTGACACCATTGGGAGCTGTTTGTGCAGATCTTCCAGCCAGCACTGAGGTGCCTGGAAGCCTGTGCCTGAAGCACTTCTCACTACCAGTTTCACAGAAAAAGAAGCAGCCTAGGGGGTTCCAACCAAGTGCTGCTATAAATAACAGCATCACAACACAG
This sequence comes from Galeopterus variegatus, assembly GCF_000696425.1. Lineage (NCBI taxonomy): Eukaryota > Metazoa > Chordata > Mammalia > Dermoptera > Cynocephalidae > Galeopterus > Galeopterus variegatus. Next base: position 249,787 of record NW_007728594.1, on the reverse strand, counting down.
TGGGGTCAATGTTGTGCTGGAATCATTCTCAACTGATCTTGTGCCTGTAGAGGGTACATTTTATCTTCTCTTCAACCTCTTTTTGGGGTACTTATCATGTAAAATGTCACATAGCATGTAATAGACCTAAAAACATTTTAGAGAAAGAATGCCTGCCTTAAAAGGGAGAGGAACTGCTTTCCTTTATTCTCTTTCAGCATGCTAATTCAAAATGATAGATGCAGCCACATTGGAGGTGTGGACAAAGAGAGTTCCAGTCGCCAGCTGTCTTAGTCAGTTTGGGCTGCTATAGCAGAATACCAGAGACTGGGTGGCTTAACTCACAAACATCTATTTCTCACAGTTCTGGAGGCTGGGAAGTCCTAGATGAAGGTGCTGGCAGATCCCATATCTGGTGAGGATCTGCTTCCTGGTTTGCAGACAGCTGACTTTTCTTTGCATCCTCATGTGGAGGAGAGCAGAGAGAGGAAGCAAGCTCTCTCATGTCTCTTCTCATAAAGGCATTAATTCCATCTGGACAATCCCACCCTCGTGTCTTGATTACCTCCTGATGCCCCCACCTCCAAATACAATTGCTTTGGGGATTAAATCTTCAAAATAAGAAGTTTGGGGGGACACAAACATTCATACCGTAGCACCAGCTGACCACACTTAGTTTGTGGAGGCAAAGGAGGTTTTTAAAAGCTAAGTGGAAAAGCCTTCAACTTTTCCAAACATTTCTGTAGTGATCCTTAATGTTTTAATAATGATATTTAATATTTATTGAATGATAAGTGCCTCTATTACGCGAGCTAGGGTGGGAGGGAGGAAGGCTTACTGCTTTCTCAAACTGTGACACAGAGACATCTACTGGACCATGATGGCCAGCCCAGAAGATGAAATGCTCACAGATGCGCGCCCTTGTTGGAACCACCTCTCCAGAAGGCATTCTTTTTCCTTTCCTTGTATTTCCTCTGAAATTTCTTTGATTACTTTCTGTTAAAAATCTTTTCCTCCTTGGTAGGCAGCTTCGTGCCTTCCTTGTGGTCAGGGACAGTGCAGAGTGAGAGTCACCTCACTGCCATCATGGTGTGCAGTCAGCCAGGACCTTGAAGTTCATACCAGCTCCTCATTGGATGCTTTGTCAACCATATCAGTGATCCCGGTTTTGCAAGTACAGCACACGGAGCCCCAGGAGAAGGTTCCCAAGCTCAGCCTCAGAACACATGACTTCCTTTTCCTTCCTTGCACATTACTACATGCATTACTAATGTTGGTGGGTGGGCATCCTTGCTCACACTTCCTCCTGTCCCCTTTTGTAGCTCTTACGCAACTTGCCTCATCGGATTTATGTTGTTCTGTGTGGTTCCAGGGGATGGTATATCTGCCCGCTCTATGGGTAGGATCTGTAGTACTGACAGCCTATTCAGGCATCTACAAATGATGAAACCCAGCAAGTGTTATTCTTGTCCCTTTACTTGCCGTCCCTTTTTGTGCCATCTAGTTCTGAAGTTCCTTCTTCCAGTTGCAATGCTCAACTTTCCTTCTGTCATTTCCCCTTTTATGACTAAAACATTCATTTATTTTTTAATATTGTCATATAAAAATTTCTTTACTAAAGGAGGAGAAAGAACTGGGGGAAAAAGGCAATGTAAAACTGTGTCTTTTGTAGGGAGAAAAAGCTCTATTCAAGTAGTGAGAACAAATTTATTTATTATTTTAGAGTCAAAGAAATTCTGGGGTTGTAATTAAATTATTGAGCTGAGAAGGAAGCATTGTTCAAAGGTGGTGATTACGAGTGTGGACTCTGGACTCAGACTGCCTTAGTTCACCACGGGTCCACCTACTCACTGTTTGATATTGGCTCATTCACTTTACTTCAAGACTTGGTGTCTCCATGCCACCAACGGGAATGCTAATAATGATTTATACAGCATATTATTATCAGCGGGAAGTACCTGAGCCTTAGCAGAGTGCCTCACGCATAGTCACTACTCAGTGAGTGTTAGCAGTTATTATTAAGAATTTTAGGTTTGCATTATAATTCCATCAAAGTAAGAACTTACAGCCATATTTTTGGAAGTTTACAAACTGTGATACTGAGAAATGGGTTTCATTTTTCTTTGAATATAAAAAGCACATTTAGTGTTCAAAAATTCTAAACCTCACTCTGAACATTATCATTATATTATTCCCCATCTGAAATGCAAGCACACTAAGAAGACTCGCGTCATTTTAAGACAGGCTCTCACACAAGCATTCTTCATATTTCCTGATGCGACCATGCCAGCATTAAGGCTGTGAATCATGCAACTGCATTTAAATTGGGCAGATCCTGCTAAGGATAGCATATAAATGAAAATAAAGTACATTTTTTTTATTGTCTATTCATTCTTAAATCCTACTGATGTCAGCGAGAATTATGTATTCTATAAAGAAAATAAAAATAGATCATTATTTCAGTCTACTGCTTTGTAAGTTATTAGATTTTTTTCCTTTTAATATTCTTCTCTAAGCACACAGTAGGTGTTTATTGCATGCTCCTTAAATGAATGCATGAATTCTTAATGCTCCTTTTGTGTCCTTCAGATTCTGACCATTGCTATTTGTGCCCAGTCAGTTATATGCAAGTGACAAAGAAACAAAACCAATTTTCACATCTCCTATATTCTATTTTGATTTCTGACCTAATCTGTAGCCCATTGTCCATCCCCTCCCCATACACACATACATACACTCACACATTTTAATGTAGCAGAGCTCTTTCATTAAGGGAGAATCGTAACCTTGGCACATGGAAATGATTAGACACTCTAATCTTGAAAAATAATTCTAAATTGATATTACTAGCTCTGTCCTGTATCTGTAGAATTAACTTCAGCATGAATCATTTGTGGCTAGGATATAATGCATAATATTGATTTTGATTTTTTTTCCCTCCAGGCTATGTCTTAGTTCCTGGTCTTGATCTTAAAAGTAAGATAGATGTTAGGCATTATTATCTAGCAGAAGGAGTAAAAAATCAATTTTATCACCTGACACTTCATTCCTATTCCCTGCCATGGCCAGATAGTAGCACTGGAACAACTGTAAACTTACTTGTCCTTATTAAAGGGTGTGATATTGATCTGGGGATTCTCTAGTCTAGGCTCTTTGTTGCACATGGTGCATATTTTTGGAAAACAAACATGTAATAAGCATGAGAAACTATTAATTTGCTTCTTTTACAATAATAATTTTATAAAAGCATCTCTGTAAGGGTGAGGTAACATTTTTTAAAGAACTTTTTATTTTGAAATAGTGTTAGATTTGCTGAAGAGTTGCAGAGATAGTACACAGCGTTCCCACATCCACCTCATCAAGCATCCCCCAATATTAAAATCTTACATAACCATGCTACATTTCTAAGAACTAAGAAATTAACATTAGTACAATCCTACTATCTAACCTACAGACTGTATTCAGATTTCCATAGTTTTTCTACTAATATCTTATTTTTATTTATTTATTTTTTTTGCTCAAGAATCCAATCCAAGATGCCACATTTCATTTAGGGAACATTTGTTGAGAAATACACTTTTGAGAAATGTCTATTTGTTAAAACACAAGAATGTAAATGTAATTGAACACCTAATCATGGAGATCATTTTGATTATTTATGTTTTTGAAGGTCGCCAGTAAAGGAATGATGTTTGGTGAGCCAATCAATAGTCCAGTGGAATGGTTTCCAAATTTACTGTAAAGACACACAGGTCCATTTTGATAAGTGGAGGGATATATCACAAGCAGACTGCTACTAACAGTAAAGCATTAAAGTTTGTGAATGGTTTATGTATTCATAAATTTAACTGAATGGAAGATTATTCTGATAGTTACCCCACTCTCACTTGCATTTTGAAATACATTTTGTAGTGAGAGAGAATGAGGTCATATTGTTACAACTGTGAGCTCAAAATTTCTCATAAATGTAACTGAACTCATTAATTGCTTCATTCCTTACTTTCTTCATCTTTGAAATGGAGCAATATTCCCTTTTCCCTGTCTAGTTTAATAGAAACCAAGATCCTCATCAAAAGAATAGCAGCTGTATCACTGTCCAGTATCTTGAGGAAACAACTTGAAAACTGTTTATTCAGCTTTTTTAATCATCTTGTTCTTAAAGAGATGATGACCATCCACTCAGATTATATCTAGAGCTTTGGGACCATGGTAACATATAAGAACATGTTCTAAAGGAAATCTGCTACTAAATCCCATCTTTTGTTTTAACTGCCTTTTCTGTTAGATACTATGTTGGTGGCTGCCATTGTTTTTGGAATATACAAATGGGAGTGCCATGGTACTGCCCCCACATTCCTTTCTACCTTCTTTCCTTCCTTTCTTCATTCAAGGCAGTGTGAGTGCCTAATATGGCCCAAGCACTATTAGGCATTGGGAAAAAGAAAGTTATTAGGACACAGTTTCTCTTCTTTTGCTCACAGCTCTGTGGAGGTGATAAATATGAAATCAATAAATGATCCACAACAGTGACAGGTAAAAGTTATTTATTTATTTTTTTACAGTATAAGTCCCTAATTCTACCTTGTGAAACAAAGGAGGTCTTCAGCAAGGAAGTAATGAACATACAGGGAAAAGTAAGTAATTCTTAGAAAACTGTATAAGTGTAAGGGGAAGGCAATTCTAGGCAGACAGAGCCATGTGTTCATGCATAGGAGAAATGGAATATAAGCAGTTTGGAAAGGCTGTAGTGTAGGAATCTGTGTGAAGGAGTAGCAATACATCTATCAGAAATTACATCTATCAGGAATGGGGCCCTACTGTCTCTCTAACTCAAGCAAGAGGTGATGGGGCTTGAACTAAAGCAATGCCATTGGTCACTGAGAAGATGACATGGATTCCAGAAACAAGCGGTGGAGGGGGACTGGATTGAAAATGAAAGCAGAGGCAAAGAGTCAAGAGATGCCCAGATTTTTGATGTGTGGGTAAGATAGAAACAGAGGAGAACAATTTAGTAATATGGTGTGTGTGTTGGAACAAAGGGGAAAATGATGCATTCTATTTGGCTATACGGATATTGAGGTTTCTCTGATACTCACTTTAAGGTAAACCATGAGAAGCCCAAGAGAGAGAGAGATGTGAATTGGAGAAATTTATTTGAAACCTCTCTGCATCAGATAAGAGTTGAAGCCATGGGCTTAATTAAGTGGGATCATGAATTCAAGGGGGGAAAGAAAAGAGGAGCAAATGGGGCACAACAATGTTTATAAGTATACAGAGAAAGACGAGCTCAGTCAAGAGAAGGAGACTTCAGAGTGGTAGGTGAAAAAGCCAAAGAGGCTGATATGACAATGTTAGAAAACATGGTTGCAGAGAATCTTGGGGTGAAATAGAATGGTTAACAGTATTCCATGCAGCAGACAGGTTAAGGCAGATGAGGACTAAGAAGGGTGGACAGAAGTTGAGAATTAGGAATTTGAATAAATCTCATATGAAGAGGAGTCGTTTGAGTGGAATAGTGGGGTACGGAGGACAGGAGCTACTTTATGGCAAGTTACTGCATGACAATACCACAAGGGTTTTATTTATTCTGTTTATTTTACTTTTGTTTGCTTGTTTAATTTTTTGTTTGTCTTGTTTTGGCTTTGCTTTTTTTTGTTTGTTTGTTTTTGGGGGTTTTGTTTTGCTAATAAAGGAAAGATTTATTCTGTCTGTGGGCAAAGGAGTAACTTCCTGTGGAAAGAAAAAAATTGAAGATACAGAAAAGAAGGAATCATTGATGCAGGGAGTTTCCATAAAAGTCTAATGATTGTGTAAATGCAGAGCAAAAGTGAAGGGGTTAGCCTTGGATAGGAGCAACATCATTCCCACCCTAGATTTACAGTGGGTGGAAGTGAAGAAGAGAATTTGTACAAAGTTCAGGACAAGGATACGAAGGCAGTTCTTGATTAACGATTTGCATTGTCCCTATGAAGTAGGAAGCATGTCTACACGCTGAGCGTAGCGTGGGGAAGTGTACACAGTGGGATGAATGAGCATGGTGAACGTTCAGAATATGTGCTGCAGAGAATGGGAAAAGAAAAGATTGCCAAGAGACGTTAAAGTTTCAGCAAAAGCTGGAGCTCATCTATATAGAGAAGTCATACTCTAGATTGTTTATATCTATATCTATGTCTATGTCTATATCTCCATCTATGTCTTTATCCATTTCTATGTCTATATCCATATTTATAATTTTATCAGTCAGGACATAGCAGGAAGGAAGGCAGATGCAGGATCGAATCAAAGCTGAGAAATTTCTGAGATGTGAATGTTGGAAAGATAGTGGCAAAATTCAGTGCATTATGTTATTAAGGGTTTAAATAAGGTGGCAGACCATGGGATATAGAAGGGATAGAAAAGATAAGAAAATCAGGAGAAGGCAAATAGATTGAAATAAAAGAAAGGGGTGAATAGGGAGGACAATCAAGCCTGAATTAAATGGTGGGATTGACTATGGAACTGAGAGTTAACTGAGGCTGATTACTTTAATTTCATACATGCTCTCCCCACTTACCTTGCAAAGTTGTCAAGCATTTAACTACAGTACAAAATTGTAAGACTGTACCCACAAAAAATGTGTTGTACTCTCTTATGAGAAAAAATTGAGATTAATAAAAAAATTCTATTATGACCAGAAATAGTTTGTATGAATGAGGTCAGCTACAGGGACCTGCTGAGAATGAGCATGCTACTATTTATTGCCTCTTTCAATGAAAACCCAATTTCATCTTCTATCAAGGATCAAGCTACTGCTATTTTATGGTAAACAAGAAGCTGCCTTAGAGAAAATTACTATTTTAACAGGTGCAATCTTACATTCAATAGCGATGTAAAAATTGGCTTCATGACTAGTATTGTGTTCAAGCACCCATTTAAATAATTTCCTTGCATATAATCTCACACATAAACATCATTAAAGAGTATGCTTACATTATGTTTAATCAAAGGGTATTCATGAAAACATCTCTGCCTAGATGAACTTTTACCAGTTAACATATTTTATCTTGTTTGTTTTTGTTGCTGATAAGTCATCACAGAGAAAAATAATTTGACTTATTCTACTCTGAAAAGGAAAAATAGCCACAACAATGTTTTTTGAAGTTTTAATATTATTACTACTATGTCATAAAGAGCAGTTCTTCATCCATGCAAGAAATATTTATCTAGCCTTGGCCAAGTAGAAACCAGGCTTTGCATTAGGTAATGCACGAGGTATCCGCTTATAGTCTAAAAAAATAACTCTGCTGTAACTGATCCTTAATTAGTAGACATAACAGGAGGAGCAATTCATTTACTCATTATAACACTTGTTAGAATGTATGCTCTGCAAAAGCAGGGACTTTGCCTGTTTAGTTCATTGCTCTATCCCCACAGATTTGGATGGGAGACAAGTAGAGGCTGACATGTCATGAACATCCAAGCAATATTTCCTGGATACAGAAGTGAATGGTTTGAGAATGGATGTTGCAGATGCAAGAGTTAGATATACTCAGAGAACATGTCCTAGTGTTGGGACACAGCGTCACACACACATAGGAGTGAGCTAAGTACCTAAAGCAGGCCACTTCACCTAGGTCCTTAGACATCAGGGTTTTTGAACCAAGAGAAAGAAAACTCACATCTTTATTTCCCTTAATCTTTGACTGAAAATTTGCATTTCCTTGAACTATGACAACAGGAAACAAACCACAGTAGTGCTAGCACTTCCTGTGAGTTTATCGCCAATAAAAATTATAAAGAAAAAACTACATCACAGTTGTTGTAGATATCCCTAAATACTGTAGTGCTCATTACTAATCTGAAATTATGGTCATTATCATACTCACTGCCAGGTATGTTTTCTTGATGGTTAAAATAAAGAACTTGCATCACTATACCAAAAAATTAGTTTTTTAAAAAAATATTTTGATAACTGGATTACTCTATAACTGGTTTCCTTTGCAATTTTATGCATTTTATTTTATGCCTTTTAAAAGATTACTCCAAAAACTGTTACTGAGATAGATTGTTTGCAATGACGGCCACAACAATTCCTCCCATCCTTGCTGGAACATTCTGTTGCAGTATGACTTTGTCTCCTCTCTCATCCAGAAGCAGATTATTTATTCCTGTTGAATCTTGTCTGGCCCTGTGACTTGTTTTGATGAATACAACAGACCTCTGAGTCTCAATCTTGCAAAGCCTTGTAGCTGCCACTGTCACTCTTAGGTCCCTGATCCTGCTATGTGTTAGTCTTCTTGAGATGGGAAACCATGTGCAGTTAGTGGCCCCACCAATGGCCAGCACCCAACACTAGACATGCGAGCGAGGCGTTCTTGTACCAGCTGGTAGCAGCCGAGCTTCCCGATGACCACCAGCACATGAGGGACCCAGCTGAGACCAGCAGAAGTTCTGTCTGGTGGAGCACAGCTCAGATTGCCAACTCATCCCATCTTGAGCAAATAAATGTGTGCTGTTTGGGGCCACTGCATCTTGGGATGGTTTATTAGGCAGAACTGCACAATTGAAACAGGTTGAGCTCCCCTTGACTGCCAAATACATCTATGGTCCTTCAAATTAAGTGCCTGAGCCCTAAACAGATGCTATCACCTGGTCTTCTGGCTTTATGCTTGATGCAACAGAACCTGGAGGTCGTGTCAGTTGGGCACCTCTGATTCTTTTATTTTTCCTTAAAAGAATTCTGTAATTTTTTTGTTTGTTCATTAGAAATTCACAAAAAAGAAAAATATTAAAGTGGTTACATTTGTGTTGGGAAGTAAGATCTTGAGGGCAGGTCATGGCAAAATTTTTTTTAAAAAACTGTGTGGTTTAAATTTTTTATCAATAATTTAAGAATATATCACTTTTAAAACTATTCTTCAAGAGAAGGTACAGGGCTTTATTTCATATCTCAAATGAACATAATATCCTATGATTGTTAGGCCTATAATAATTATTGTATAAGTCTCTAGGTTCTTAGCAAGGGAAGTGAGATAAAAATCGTCTTTTAACATCTCCCTGTCTTGTAAGAGATACTTAAAGTTAGGGATCACAAGAGACAAGGCAAGGAAATATTAGAAAAAGAAAAAAAAAAAAGGATTTTTTTCAAGACTGCTGAGAGATCAAATTAGATGAGAACTGAAAGTACTCACTGAATTGAGGGAATTGAAGGTCATTGTCAATCATAAGAAGAGTTTCAGTGGAATGTTGGAGTGGAATACAGATTACAGTTCATTGAGGTGCAAAAGAGGTGCGAAGGCATGGAGATATCATGTGCACACAACTATCTCCAGCAGTTTGGCTATAGATAACAATTATAAATAATATATATTGAACATTTGCCAGGTCTCAGTGTGCGTATGCATTGCCTTACTTAACCCTTATAATGTCCCTGTGAAGCAGAAACCATGTGTGTATTTCTTTACAGAAGATAAAACTGAGGATCAGAGAAGTTCAGTAGTAATAAGCTCAAAGTTGCCCATGTAGTCAATGGCAAAATCAGGATTTGAGCCCACTGATTCTGGAGCTCACTCTTCACAGAACAAACTCTCTGTTGCATCATGAAGGTGGGAGTAGAGCAAGTGTGGTAGAGGAGGAGAAAACTGAAGATTGAAGGAATAGGGTTAGTTATTGTCACTTTCTAAGGAAGGGAGAGATTTTGCATGTCTCAGTTTTGATAAGGACTTACTGGGCATGCAGAGAAAGGAATTATGAGTTTGCTACAGGGATAATCATCGATTAAGGTAAGTGTCCTGAGAGGTGGGTGGATGTGATGCAGAATATCCACAGGAGGGACTGACCTTGGAGAGTAGACCAGAAAGCTCCACTGAAGAGCAGATGAAGGTAGGATGAGAGCAGGTGCAGGCAGGTTTGGACATCTCAGTACAGAAGTCAAAGAAGTTGCCTTTTTTCATAAATTATATATTTTATGTACAATAAGTTACAAGGTCATCTACCGACAAGCTAGGAGACAGGTGAGATAACATGTTTATAGAGTGCTGAAAAAGTTTGAGGTCATCATTGTGGAGAGAGGGAGAACCAACAGATGAAAACCATGGTGGGACTGCTATGCAGTATGGGAGCCTGCTTCAAATTGAGACCCTGACTTTATAGAAGTATTAACATACCGTATTGTGAGGTTTTCTCTGCTCCTACTCCACAGCCTGGGATTAGCCTGAAGAAGTGAAAGTTTAATTCATCCGGCATGGTAGTCTTTTCAGACATGTATCACAGAGGGTCAAAGAGGTCAGGGGATTTAGGGAACTGGTAAGAAAAGGAGTGGAATCCAGTTGGATGTGGAAAGAAGTGGCCCAGGAGGGGATGACAGGCAGGTGAATATGGAGTAGTCAGCAAACCAGACAATCGGTCCAAAACCATGCTCAGCAGAAATGGGGCACTAGCGAGAAGGTCGGGATTGTGGAGTTGGAGTCGTTTCAAATCATGGTGCATTCTGGTGGGCGACTTGGGAGGAGGTAGGGGCCATGGACGAGGAGGTGAGTATCTGAGAGTCTGGGGTGTTGTTGTGTTACTCATGTTGATGCTACAGCTAGAGTTGAGGCACAGAAGAAGACAGTAATCCAGACAAAAAAGATGTCAATGAATGAGGTGTGGTTTACAAGAGCAGGAAGTTGAGAGCAATGAAGAGGAACATAGAGGACGTGTGCAAAGGACTGAGAGCTTCTATATCAGGAGTAAGAGTAAGAAACTATGCTGAAAGAGAGCTCCCTGGCCCATCTACCTCCTTTTAATCCAGAATCCATAAGATGTGAGAGAAAGGTCAGATGCCATTAGACAGAACATATGAGACAGAGAGTCAGTTTTGGTTGAAGTGCGGAAGTTGGAGATATCAAGGAATTTTCCGATTACGTGGTAAGTGTTCCTAAGTCCTGATGAAAGGATTTGGAAGGAAAAGGAAGTATGGGAGGGTGCTTAAGAATAGGGAATTCTCCGTGCATCCTGGGGTAAAAGTCAGAGTACAGATGATGGGATGAATTTACAGTTTTGGCCGGGACTGTGAGGAAGAGTTGAGTTTCAGTTGTCTCTAGAAACATTGGTTAATCTCACAGAATTTAGCTGTGATCTGAATGAGAAGAAAACCTGACAGCTGCATCATGGTGCTGGGCACTTCTTTTCCTCCTGCTCTGGAGGAGAGGGTGGCAGCTGCGGAAGAGCCTGTGTGGTGGTCATGGTGTCGTGGGCAGCAGAAAGCAGGCCGGCTCTGGGCACCTGCAGGGTAAAGCTTCAGTGCCAGGGGCTGAGGATCCTCTGTGCCATGGGTCAGGCCAGGCTTTGTCTTGAGTTGGTGGTCCATGTCCTGCCAGTGCTCCAAGGGCCTGGGTGGCCAATTGTGTAAAAAACGTACTACCACAAGCATCCTTCCAGTTCTCCATTTGTGTACATTTATAATTAATTGATTTAGGACAAATTCACAGAAATGAAAATTTGATATTAAAGAAAATGAATAGTTTTAGAGTTTTGGGTATACATTACAAATTTGCAAGCATGAAGTTTCTACTACTTTCCGTGCAGTTAGAGAGCTCTTTCCACACTTTCTTCTGCACACAAATTTTTTAAAAGTTTGAAATCGGGGCCGGCCCGGTGGCGCACTGCTATGGCTGGCTGAGCGAGGTGTGGGCGCAACACTGAGGGTTGCGATCCGTTGCCGGACACGAAAAAAGAAAAAAAAAAAAAAAAAAAAAAAAAGTTTGAAATCACTGCTGATGTGATCAGTAAACCTTGATTACATTTTTACTTTTCATTTTTTATTAGTGAGGCTGAATGAGGGCCATTTGTATTGTTGCTTTTGTGTGTTAATTGTTCATTTAAGTGCTTTGCCTATCCTTCTATTGAGATTTTTTTCCCTAATACCTCTTTATATAAATATTAACACTTTGCCCTCTATCTTAAAAATCTATTTCAATTTATTGTGCATCTGTGTTTTTATTTTTTTATGGTTTTGAGTAACAGATATGCAGTGGATTGAATATCACCCCAAACTTAGGATTGAAGCTTAATCCTCTCTGTAACTGTTGAGGGTGTGAAATCCTATTGTGATAATTGAAAGGTGGAGCCTTGAAGAGGTGATTAGATTGTGAGAACCATGGGGTGGTCGTGGACATGGTTCTGAGGGTCTAAAAAGGAGAAGAAGTAAGGAGTTAGCTCTCTCTCTTGCTTCCTCTCGCCATATGATCTCCATGCACCTGCTGGCTACCTGGCCACTTTCCTCCATGAGTAGAAGCAGCTTGAAGCCCACATCAGATGCAGCTGTCCCAGAATCATAAGCCAATTAAATCTCTTTTCTTTATAAATTACCCAATTTCAGGTATTCCAGCAACATATAAATGGACTAATACAAGATATTTTACAGTTTTAATATGAAAAAAAAAAAAAACATTATGTTCTTGCTCTCTGGACTTCATCCTCAGGCTCTGTTTGGTCTATAGGGGTGGGGGTCTTGCTTTAGAATCTGGTCCAAAATATGCACTGTAGACTTTTCCACTGGCTATTTGCCAAAGGGAGTAAGAGGCTCTTTTCTCAGCAACGCATTTTAAGTACATCTTTGAATATTCAAAGTTAAGTGCAGAATCTGTTTGGAGATAATGGTTATCAGCCTTGAATGTAACAGATATTGGCAAAATGTAAACAGTTGTCGACCTTGGTAGAAGCCTTTTTTCAGTGGAGTGGTCACAAAAGCCTATTGGAGTGGGTTGAGGAGATAGTGAGAAGCAGGCTAGCTGAAGTCCCTGATCTTCTGTGCAGAGGAAAGCTTCAAAGTCAGCGAGAAAAGAGACAAGAAGAAAATACAGCTCTTGAGAAGCTTTCCTGTGAAGAGGAGCTAACAAATAGCCAGTAGCTGGAGCAGGATGTGTGAACAAAGGAGAGTTTAGACTTGGAACATTCCAGATGCTCAGACCTGCACTGTTATATGCTAGTCTCCTCCCACCCCCATCATTTTTAAAAACATGGGTTAATAAAATCAGTCCAGATTAAAATATATAATGTTAATGTCTATTCTCCACTTAACTATTGCTTAATTTAATGATTTGAAGCATATGTTCTACTGTATGTCAAATAACTTAATGCAAAGCATTTCCAAGTTCCTCCACAATTTATTCTTTCAATATGTTCCCAAAGGTTAGTTGAAAATGATGTTAATGATTCACTTCATAGTTTTTTATTTGTTTGTTTGTTTAAAACAATTTTTTTGGCCACAAATCACTGTCCCAAAATTCTAATGAGATGCAAAAGGTATAATATTCATTACAAATGATGCCCAAGTGTGCTAGGTTAACTCTGATCCCTGGCTTCAGGAACTCACAGAAGAAAAGCAAGAATGTATCAACTACTGATAATAAGACAGCACAACTAATACTATCTCCTCACCTATATGAAAACAATATTTGGCGTACAATAAATATTTGCTGAAGGAACACAACCGGATTTTATAAAATGGTGCATTTAGGGCCCTTCACCCCCTTACAATTTCATTTCCCTGGCTTGGTCTTTCACTATCCAGGTCACTTAGCTTTATCATTGGCTGAGGATTTGTAAATCTCTTCCAGATGATCGGCTTGCTGCACTAAAAGCCACTTCAGCAAACCTGCTGTGTACTCCACTGGATATTACAGACAGAGAGGTAAGATTTTTTTCCCTTGGAGCTTACATTGTGACTGCAGTGATAGATGAATGAGAAAAAAAAAAAAATCCTACATCCACAAATAGATACTGAGATAATTACTATACTAGAGGAATATTCAAAATTCTGTAGCAATACTGTGAATGAGGGAACTTCATTTGATGTGTAGATACTGAACTCAATGTTCTTAGAGTATTTTTCTTGTTAATTTTTTTCACTGTACATGTTGTTTCAATATATGCAAATATTTTATAATGATCTAATCAGAATAGTTAGCATATCTGTCATCCAAACTTTTATCATTTCTTTGTGGTTAAAACATTCAAGATCTTTTCTGGCTATCTGTACGAATAAGTGTTAAACATTTTTTTTAAAATTGCATCTGTACTGAACATGTACAGACTTTTTTTCTTGTCATTATTACCTAAACAGTACAATAAAACTGTTTACAGAGCACTTAAATTGCACACGTGTACTTCAAAAAGTTCATGGAAAGATTTGTGTTATCTTTTCATTCTGTTTTGCCACCAACTTTTGAGGTACCCTCTGTTAGGTGTTATAATTAGTCTAGAGATGATTAAATTACACGGGAAGATGTTTACAGGTTAGGTGTGAATACTATGCCATTTTATGTCAGACACTTGAGCATCTGAAGATTTTGATATACAAGAAAAGTCCTGGAACCAGTCCCCCTACCCCTCAATAGTGAGGGATGACTGTATAGAACATTTTTTATTTTTGGCCCTCTATTTCTCTTTGTTTCTGTTCATTCCAGTTTCTTTCTACAAAGATCATCATTAGCCTCCAAGTGTAAGCCTGGCTTTAACCCATTTGACTGGTTCTCCTAATGTATTCTTTTGTAGTCCATCTTTTTCTTAATCCGCAGTTTTTGTTTGTTTTGTAACTCCCAAACTGCAAGAAAGATTAAATAGCTATGATATTGTCTTGACATATTCATGAGACACAGTTAAAGGTTGATTAATAGATGTAAGTGAAGGGCATGTTTCAAAACTGTACATGATTTCCAAGAAGAGTAGTGTATGTGTGTGAGTGTGTGTGTGTGTGTGTGTGTGTGTGTGTGTAGGTGGAGGTGGTAGGGGGTGGGCCGTACAGAAAGGAGATAGGCTGCTAAGGGTCTGTAAATCAGCCCTCCACTCAGGCTAAGAGCCTGGAACTTAGACACATCAGCAACCACGTTGGTCGATGGCCTGAGCGTAGAGAATCAACATATGCAACAAGCTGTGTAGCTTGAATCTCTTTAACAACTCATAACAAGTTCTATTGCCTCATCTTCACCAGAACAGGAAGAGGCAATTGAGCCATTGATAAGTTTAATCAAATACTCTGGGTTCCTTTGGTGTGAAAGACATTGCAGAAACATGGTGTTCATAGGGCATTGTGTAAAATAAAGATGTGCTTCAGCAACCCTGCCTTGGAGTGGAATTGAAAGAATACAGTGAAAGTGGAAATGATCTTTTATTTTATTTATTTTATTTTATTTTTATTTATTTTTAAATTTATTTATTTATTATTATTATTATTTACATTCTAAGATGTTGTTGCAGAGCAGTTGAGGGAGAGCGAGAAAGTAAGGGTGAGGGGGATGGGGTGTGAGAAGGAGGAAGGGGGGAGGGCATGATTGAGGCCTGTGACACCCCCCTCATTCTAGCAGGGGAGCCCAGAGGGCTTTCAGCAGCAGCTCAGTCATCGCTGGGCTGGATGTGGATTTCAGAAGGGCATGACTGAGGCCCACGGCCACCCACCACCCTGGCTCGGGAGCCCGAGGTACTTCCAGTGGTAGCTTGGTGGTCGTTGCTGGCCTGGATGTGGATGTTGGGGGGATGTGGCTGAAGCCCTCTACACCCCACCACCTCAACTCAGGAGCATGGCATGCCTGCTTCCAGCAGTGGGTCAGTGGTTGTTGCTGGGCTGGATACAGACATGGGGGTGTGTGGCTGAGGCCCTCGGCACCCAAGGATATTTCATTTTCAGAAAGAAAAAAAAAATGCTTTCAGTGAAAGAGTAAATAACATTTATGAATGAAGTTTTACTCATATTAGAGGTCTCCAACTCTAAAATAAAATATGCAAGTATGCTTCCTCAGAAAATCATATGCAACTACTCTTTATAACTTCTTGTTTCCTAATAAATGTTCATTCCCAAGGCATATCATACAAAATAAGACAAATCTATCTACTTTTGAACACATGCAGCCATATGCACATCATCATTTTTTGTGTGTGAGCTAAGATTTCCTCTATTCAGGCTTGGTGAACAACAGAGAGAATCTGAGTTCCCATAGTAGTGTGATAAACCCAGCACACACCTTATATTCATAATTTTTTTTTCTCTCAAAACATTGGCTGCTAGCCGTAAAACCTATCCTTCATGAAAAGTCTACTTCTAATCTTTCATATAAGCCCAAGGTGATGTTATTAGGAGATGGGGCCTTTGGGAGATGATTAGGTCAAGAGGGTGGAGCCCTCATGGATGGGATTAGTGCCCTTATTAGAGGCCCCAGAGACGTCCTTTGCTCCTTCCACCATGTGAGGTTCCAGTGAGAAGACAGCTGTCTATGAAGATGCAGGCCATTATCAGACACTGACCCTGCCAGCACCTTGATCTTGGACTTCCCAGCTCCCAGAACTGTGAGAAATAAACTTTTGTTTTTTATAAATCACACAGTCTGTTATTTTGTTATAGCAGCCCAAATGGACTAAACAAGCAGGTAACAAAGAAAATGTACATGTCTGCTGAAGAGTAAATAATGAGCAAGTATGAGACGGTACGAGAAAGAATGTCTGCTTAATATCAAACAGGTCAGGCCTCTCTTCTCCATTTCCATGGCTCCTGCCTCAGTGAATGTTCTCACCACCCTTTATCTGAATAAATGCATCAGTGTCTTCTCTGATTTCCTCTTCTCTGTTCTTATGTCTCCTTCAAACCATTCTCAATATGAGTGGTTACCAAGCTGTTTGAACATTCACCCCATCAGTTAATTTTTTTTTTTTTTTTTTAAAAAGGCCAGTACAGGGCCGAGCCTGTGGCGCACTCGGGAGAGTGTGGCGCTGGGAGTGCAGCAGCGCTCCTGCCGCGGGTTCGGATCCTATATAGGGATGACCGGTGCGCTCACTGGCTGAGCGTGGTGCAGCCGGTCTCAAAAAGGACAAAAAAAAAAAAAAAAAAAAA
>NW_007728594.1:194059-231982 GCF_000696425.1 Galeopterus variegatus | reverse complement strand
CCGGTCTCAAAAAGGAAAAAAAAAAAAAAAAAAAAAAAGGACAGTACAGCCAGGTATGTTCACTAATTTAAAATTAAATATGCACTATAAAATGAAGTACTTATTATAAAATATTAGCAAAATGGACATTTCAAAACATACAAATATGAATAAATTCAAATTGAAGTTCTCAAATTTTCTCCTCATAGCCCAGTGCACAGGCTCCACTTTGAAAACTCCTGCTCTCCTTGTTTTCAAATGATCTTTACGGCCCATTGAAAACTCTCTGTACCCTATTCTTTAATACTCCCAGTGTGTCTTGCCATGATCTGACACTTAGCATCTCCTAGGACTCATCCTGAGTTATTTTATTCTATATTTGAACATGACATTTTAATAATACACAATTGTTTATGCTTTTTTTGAACAAATTATGAAACTACATGTATCTATATATTTACAAACTATTCCCTGGGCATTGAGTGTTTTTTTTTTTTCTTTCTCTTGTTCATTGAAATATATAATTGCAACATTTAAATCTTAGATCATGAGTCACCCTTTGCAGGAAGCCTTCCATTAGCAGCCCTACTTCTCCTTGTTAATGCTGTTTTTTATGCCATTGGTCTCCAAAGTGAGGAAGACAGTCATCAGGGCTACACAACATAATCAATTTGAGTATCAAAAAAATACAAGTTTATGTTGATTGTTATTTCATTGTTTTAGTTTTGTAATGTATCAATACAGAATTAAATATGCATACATATATGCTGTATATATACATACTTTATAAATACCATGTGTGTGTATATATATATATATAGTACATCATTAATTAAACGTATTAAGTATATGCTCAAGCTGTATATTTTTATTGTTGTTTCTTTCTCACAGAAGAATAATTTATTGATTTATAGATGTACTCTCTCCAGTTTTTATTTTTAAATCTCTTTACACCCCAGAAGCCAAAGCACTACTTGGCAGAGTGGATATTTAATATATGTTTGTTGACTTGAATAAAGAAGTCATAATTTAATATTTATGTCTCCTAGTTGTTGTCTGTCACATATGTATTATGCCACCAGCTTTAGTCCAACAAATTTAGTGTCTTTGGAGAGTCTATTGAAGTAAAATATCAATATAAGACCTTTTTTCTAGAATCACCAGAGAATTGAAAGTACACGAACGTTACAATATATCTAAGTTATAATGGATTGACTTAGACATGGAGGTAGTACAACCTAATTTCTAAAATATTATTTACATTTTCTATGTCCTCTTACCCTTCCCATATTTCTTTATCTATGTTAAAGAATCAGATAAATGTTCAAAATACATTTATGCTAAAGAACCCATCTGGCCTGTTGGAAATCAAAGCTTAAGAGCAGTTTTATTTAGAACTATAACTTGTTAAAAAAAAATCAATATAATATTACAGGATGTACTGTATAAGGAACTGAGTTTTTAAAATTTTATCATTGCTCACATTATTTTCTATTTTCAAGTGTATTGGTGGATTTGAATTACATCCGTAGGATTATTATGGAGCACTTGGAAATTTGTCAAAATTGGGCCCCTAACACCTTAAAATTAAAATGAAACTTTGCTTTTATTCTTGTTAAAGCTACAAAGAATCAACTGTAGTATAGTGCAATTTAGAATTTGGGTAGCAGGTATCCTTCAACAATTGTCACCCTTTCAAGTTTCTTTGGCTTTGAATTTAAGCATTCCATACTCCTTTCACTTCGCCATATTAAAGAAATCTTATCTCAAGTGAGGAATAAAATGAGCAACTTAAAGAAATCCAGTACAGATAGGCCCCGACTTAACGATGGTTCAACTTAACAGTTTTTCGCTTTATGATGGTAAAAAAGTGATAACCATTCTGTAGAAACTGTGTTCAAGGACCCATACAACAATCTTATTTTTTACTTTCCATGCAGTATTCAATAAACTACATGAGATATTCAAACTAATTATAAAATAGGTTTTATGTTTGATAATTTGGAACAACTGTAGGCTAATGGAAGTGTTCTGAGCATATTTTAAGGCAAGCTTGGCTAAGCTATGAAGTGTAGGTTAGGGTTTTTCAGTTCAGGGTTTTTCAATATAAGATGGGCTTATTGGGATGTAACTTCATCCTAAGTTGAGGAGTATCTGTGCTATGAATTAATTCCTTTCAAAAATAGAGCATAGATTGTTTTAAAAATATGTTGCATATCTAGTCTCTTCAAATGCTGCAAAAATAGAAGGCTTGAAATATGTTTAAGTAATGTCGTTATTTAAGCAATGCCCTCATTTTTAATTCTAGTCACTTATATATAGACTGATTTCTTCCCCTCCACACACGGTGAGTATAAATGCTAAGCATTTTCTTCCAGCAGACTGACATCACTTTTCCAAGCTCAGGTAGTGAGAACAATCATTTTTTTTCTTCACTGGAAAATGATAGCTAGCTCATCAAGTATCTCTTCCTTGTGATTTCATTGTGGTTTTCCACAGGACGAATGCATGACCAAATTATCAAATCATTGATTTAAATAGTTGTTATTTCCCTTCTGTATTCCAGCATTTCCCAGTACAGCAAAATAAATGAATGAATGAATGAATAAATAAATAAATAAAAATAAAGCATTATGTTATATTCTTGGATAGGATCTAAATTTCTCAGACAAATGATATAATATCATCAAACACAAAGATAAAACTTAAAAAAAATTAAAACATGGTTTGGATGCTCTTCTTTCAGGGATTTAATTGGATCACTCAGAAAACTCAATATATCATTAATTGGAAATTTATACTACAGAAGGTGTTATGGGATATGGAATATTAGGTATGAACATCCTGAAAACTACCTGAAAAGTTTAAGTTACTGAAGTTCCATCAGGACTATAGATTAAAGTAGTCATATCAAGCAAAAAAATAAAAAAATCAAGACTTCCAGTTAAATTTGAATATCAGATATAAAACAAATACTTTTTTTTGTACAAGTGTGTACCAAGCAATATTTGGGACACACATATTTAAAAGTAATAATCATTGTTTATCATAAATTCAAATTTAATTAAGCAGCCTGCATTTTTTTCTGACAACCTTGTCCTACATTAACATAAGTCTATGAAAACCATGTAATAGACTCCAATAGTGACATCCCCATAAAATGAATCTGAAAGTAACTTGTGATTTTTTTATTTTTTTTTTTTTTTTGCTCTGGCTGCCAGGCAGCTCAGTGTAACATTTTGCGTTAAATCACCCCACCACTCTTTTCTGGATTAGTTGTTTAAAACTCCGAGCCAAACTTCCATTTAAAATAAACTGTTCAGGAAATTACACATGCATTTTGAACACTAATCCAACCCCTGCTTATCTGTTTTTCTCTATTCTTACTTTGTCTTTGCTCTAATTTCTTTACTTATTTTTTATCCAGTTACTAGGGCACCCCAAAAAATGAATCTGAAAGTAACTTTTGATTTTTTTTTTTTTTTTTTTTTTTTTGCTCTGGCTGCCAGGCAGCTCAGTGTAACATTTTGCGTTAAATCACCCCACCACTCTTTTCTGGATTAGTTGTTTAAAACTCCGAGCCAAACTTCCATTTAAAATAAACTGTTCAGGAAATTACACATGCATTTTGAACACTAATCCAACCCCTGCTTATCTGTTTTTCTCTATTCTTACTTTGTCTTTGCTCTAATTTCTTTACTTATTTTTTATCCAGTTACTAGGGCAGTTGGTATAAAGGAATATGTTTTTAATCACATATTGATAAAGACCTTTATTAACATGTCTTCTCTTTTCTGTGGCCCTGACTTTCCATTTCTATTTTACTAACCTAATTAAAGCATGCCTTCTTATCGTATGCTTCTCAAACTCTAATGGGAAAGAGGCAGGGTGCATAGGAAGTATTTACCTCAGTTTGTTTTAAGTTTCAGGAAGACAATTTACCCCTTGTCTTCTTGACCTCAAAGTTGCCTTTGTTCATGGGTATAATGCTGAACATTGAGAGAAAGAGAAAAATTGGATATATCCAGAGTAAAATATTAAGTAAGGAGTTGGAATGCAGTTTAAAATCATAGATCTTTAAACTGTCAGGAAAAAATTCTTGCTTTAATTTTGTCTCAACCACCTTCTGTCTGCTTAGCTCTAGACTTTTAAGCTTAAGCAAAGACATTTTGCATGCCATTACACTAATGTTAATTTCTCTTTTTATTCATTTAGCATTCCTACAACAAATATTTGAATTTCTATTATAGGCAAAGAAGTAAGCTGGGGTATAAAAATAAAATTATAAGGCAAAGACAAGAAACTTGAAAAGTCTGTCTTTCAAATAGAAGGACATTGTAACACATACTTTTAAGATTAATATTCTCTGGTCTTGCTCCCTAGAGATACCTTTCAAATAATTTAGATATCTCTATCTTTTTTCATATTTGCCTCTCTATTTCTAAATAGTGTACTGACTTATACTGCTCTTTCTTTGTTTAATCTATTTTGGACATTATCCATTGATATCCTATTAGTTTAGATAAGAAATTAACTTTCTTACACTCAGTATCCCAGTCCCAACTGTGTCCCTTTCTCCACACTCCCAAAGAAGTTATACCACAACTTTTGGTTAAGGCAGTATACATTATTAACATTATCATGGCTGTATAAATAATTCTATTGTTGATTGAAGTCATAAACTATGATTATACTTTTTTGTTGTTGTTGATCATTCTAGGAAAATGACAAAGTATGATCAGTATTTGAAAAGTCATGAGAATTTCAACTTGAACTTGACTTAATGAACCAGCAAACAGGACAAAGAATACATTCATGAGTAGTTCCATTTCTACACTGTGGAATGATACCCAAGGTTAAGTGGTCACTCTTTGGTCACAAGGAGGAGCTTCATAGGCTGGAGGGGCGTGGCCATGACTTACCACATTTCCACCACTTCCACCTAATCTTCTTAGATTTCCAAGAGTTAGCAATTACCTTGTTTCTTTTTCATTTGATTAGTTTTCTATGTGCCCATTTTTCTTTTCCTACATGCTCCACTAATTATATAAATTCTACCTCATATTTTCCAACAATCAAATATTTTGCGTACTCTATCAATTAAATTTCTTTTTTCTGGAACCTTTTTCCTTCTGTCCTAAGTTGTACTGAAGCTCTTTTGGCTGCTGTATGGCTTTCTTCCTGGAACTTTATTTACTGCTACCTCAAGTATCTCTATTTTGTGGGCTCCGTATCTTTATTTCTTCTGGATTTCACCTTCATTTTGCTGTAACACCTACTCTTAATGCTTCATAAGAAAAGATGCATTGAAAGTTAAATATTTTTATTTTTCCTCATGTCTGGATATACCCTAAGTTATAATTATTCACATTTGTTTCATCGTTTGGTTAGATCAGAAGATCTAGGATGAAAGTCATTTTCCTTCGGACTTCTAAGGGCGTTACCCATTGTCTTCCTGATGTCAAAGTCGCTGCTGTCCAAAGCTGTTATGATTTCGACATCTGATGGAACATCTGTATGTAAATGTCTCATCCCCACTTAAAACTGGAAGACATTGGACATACAAACTTTGTAGTCAGCCATTTGGAGGAGACAGTTAAAACCATGATAGTATGAAGTGAATCCAGTGTAAAGTTGAGAATTAATTTTAGTAAGATTCCCACAGATGTGATCAGGAGTATCTGATGAAGGAGGGAAAAGGAGAGCAGCAGCAGAAGAACCAGGTTATTAGGTATCAAAGAGACAAAGGGAAAATTTCAAAAAGAAAGATCTGTGTAGCAGGGCTATTAAATAAGTATTTTATGCATTTTATCAGTACGATATTAATAACAACCTTGACAGTGATTGTGATAATACTGTGAACTGAGCATTTGTGTAATGAGTCTGAAGCATCTCTGGACCAGGTCTCAAAAGAACTGGATCTCACCTCTGAATTTCTGGTTGCCCTGTAGCAAATCATAAGTCTCTGCTGCTTATCCATGACCTGAGAAGACAGGACTTCATAACTTTAAATTCTCTTTGACTTGTAAGGTGGTACAGCTTGCGCCTTACGCTTTGATGTGAATTCACATGCAGGATCACATTTGAACCTTCATAGAGCCCTATGAGGAAAGCAGGGCAGGAAATTTCTTTCTTTCTTATATTCCCTGCCTTTCCTTTCTTAACCATTTTGTAGATGACAAAACAGAGAAAGTGAGAGATTGATTCTTTTGAAACAGGCGAGATTTAGAACCCCAGGGTCTCATCCAGGTTAGCCATAGTTCACATGAAGTGTCTGATGCACAACAAATCAGTGTGCATTTGAGGCAGATGCTTCAATGTTTCAGCCAAAGTCTACATCTGTATCTGTTGATTCTCAAAGTATTGTTCATGATTTTGCAGGACCAGAAAGATCTTCTTCGTGGATCATAAACTGTTGTGAACTTTAAGCCCCATCTTCTGGTGTTATAATTAATTGATGAACATGATTGATAGAGAGCTTGCTGAACTGAAAGGCACCGTCAGTTGGTCTCAAGCTGCTCAGTTCTCAATTGTTGTTGTTCCTCCTTTTCATATAAATTGGAAGTTTAGTTTTATCATTATCAATTTAGTTTGCTGTGGTTTTGGTTAACCTTAGGGCACACAATGATGCATGATATTTACATCCTAAGTATTTTTGCATATCATTTTCCAACAACTAAATGTTAAGACGTGTACACATTGTGGTCCCACTGTGAATGATACATAAGGTTACTGCAAAAGCAGATTACATAGAAACCATATTGCCCCATTCATTTTTAACCATAATAGTATTTTCAGATTATAAAGTGACCAATTATTTTCATCACCAAGTTCCATTCCACCATCTTCTACCTTGAGTATTTTCTAGGTGAACTAGAACACAAAATTAAATTTTACTTTCTTTATGGTCCACAGAACTGCTAGGAACTCCAGTTGGCTGTGGGATTTGCCTGTAACTCAGTGTAATATGTGTTGGGAAATGTAACGTCATGCAAAACTGAGTTGTTACAGCATTTTAGATGGAAAACTATCTTTTTTTTCCCAGTTATGTTAAGCTAGAAAACAGTACAGTAAATATTTTTACTGAAAACAATGAAAATCTAATAACCATTAGTTTTTTCAATATGCAACTTATTCAAGTGTTATATTTATTTGATCAGGGATTTGATCTACTAGTGTCTAATGCAAGCTTATAAGATATGCAGCGCATGGTAGTAGCCGACAGTGGAGTGGAGTCAATTGCCTGGAGCAGCTCTCTTGATTGCTATGTTCCAATGCTCACTACATCCAAATGTAAAATATTGCAACCCACCTCTGCATTTGCCCTACTAGTCAAATCTTTCTCTGGCCCAGAGCAGACAACTCCATTTGTTCATAGATTCAACGGACCAATTGTAATTTGTTGGCTTATTTCCAGAACTGGCTTATTAGGAAATGGGAAAAACTGAATCCTTATATTGGGACAATATTTATGGAAAGATAAACTTAAAAAACAACAGTTTCTCTGTTTAGCCCCAAAAGATCTAGGAATGTCTTGTCCTACACTTAGATCCTTTTAGTATAATTAAAATCTTATTTTCCTTACCCATTCCTACTTCCAAAATAAAAAAGAAAGCATAGTTACTGTCTAATTTTAATAAAATCATATGTTGTAGGCTGAGATATTGTAAGAGTTTATGGAAAAATAAGAGAATTTCATTGTTTTGTAACTAGACATTTGAGTTACTCTATTATAGCAACCCAATCGATTGTAGGCTAAATGCTTCTGCCATTATCAACAGTCTCATCAGGTCTGGGAGATGGTGGAGTCACATCCTGAAACAGTTTGTATACCAAAAAGTGTTCATTTTCATTGACCATCACCCATGACATTGATTTCTAGATCAGAGAGAAGCTCAGCCTGAAGATAAATTCCAAATCTTACATGTATTATCTAACACACTGAACAAATAAGGAATTTACTTGTCTTCTCAGAAGTTGATAACTACAAGATTTTTCCATATGTTTTACTGGGTCCATCTGAAGTAAAGAGATCTTTGTATTCTTTTTTTTTTTTTTTTTTTTTTTTGTCACTTATCAGGATCTTTGTGTGGAGCTCAAGAATCAAGGTATCTCATTTTTCTAGTTTAGCTTAGAGAAAGGTGATGGATTCCTTCCAAGCTCTTTGACTTCCTGAGAAAGCCCAACTCTTACACATAATAAAATGGTCATTGTGTAAATTGTGCTCAGCATTACATAAATTGTTGGGTTATTTCTTCTGATCATTTTCCTGGCTCCGTTAAACATAGCCGCCATCTTTATTTAAAATATTTAGTAGGACTGCATTAGATATCTGTGTCGATAAATTCTTAGTAGCACTGATGTTTTGTCACATAAAAGTTTCTACTAAATATATTTATTATAAACTGTCATTCAGATTTCAGACTCTAAAATAACTCACTTTTGTGCATTTATTTATTGAGTGAGGTATATGTCGCATATTTCAACATCAGTAATAACTTATATTTTGTGAGAGTTTTACAGTTTATAAAGCATTTTTATGTGAATTAGCTTATGGGATTGATGCTGACACATCTCGCACATTTAGGTGACATGGAATTCCTTTTAACAGAAAAGGTGAAAATAGGATGTGAGATTGAATTCAGAAACTAGGAATAAAAAGCTAGCAGGACATTTTTCTAGAATAAATGCAGTCAGCCACAGGTGAAGATGCAGACAAAGCAAGAAAGACGAAGTTTAAGTAGGAACTACATGGGGATCAGAATCCAAGGTGTGATCTGAGGGCAAAGCTCAAAATGTTCGAAGAGGCAAGGCTAGCTGTCACACTCATAAGCCACATGGCCCTGGGAGCTGCTGACTTACAATGCTGGAGTCTGTTTCCTCAACTGCAAAATGTCAATGATAAAAGTTATGTGCATCTCATAGAACTGATGTCAGTGTACTTGGAGGGGAGGTGTAATTTATTTTTTATTTTTTTTAAAAATTAAAATTTTAATTTATCAATATACAATGTAGTTGATTTTCATGTCCCTTTACCAATTGGGTGGGGGTGTAATTAAAAAAATATTTTAACCACTAGTATCAAAGTTACTCTCTTAGAGAGATCTATGTTTTATAGAAAGTTCTTAATAGACTGTTCTCATGGTAGCTGATGGAGTCCCCAGGGAATGATCTGGAATTAGATGGCCAAACAAGAGCATTACATAGCTTTGAAAATGACTTTAACAGGCTTTGGGATAAAGATCAAACATAAGAAAGAGGGACAGAGGTTAGAGAAGAAAGAAAGGGTGAAAACCACAACAGAGTCAAGCCTGCAGAAAAAGGCAGCCCCTGAGATGCTCCTGGTGGTAATAAGGTTAACGGATTTCCCCCCAAAATGTGTAAAATATTAGATTTTAAACTGTTTATGGTTCCACAATTTAAAGCCCATTTGTTGTCCTGAACTTATGAGTCTTCCATTAAGGGGCCAGAAGGATTTTTAATATGGGTTTAGGTATAAAAACACTGGTATAATATACTAGAAAAGTAATTTTTTAGCTAAACATGAATTTGAGGGAAAAAATCCCTCTAAGAATTCCATAGTTATTATCAAAGATATTGTGTCTCCTACTGGAAGTGGGGCAAGTTTTAAGCTGACTTTTACTTGAGTCTCAATGCCAGGGTGACCTCAGCTAGCATCTTGGTTAAATGATATAAGGAATATAAAGTGTTTTTCACCATCTCTGGCATGTAATAAGCACATAACAGATGATTGCAATCATAGTAACAATAATAAATTTATTATTAAGAAGTGATTTTTTATATCCAAGGCAATTTCATTTTGCAGAAAATGGGGTTTCTAACCATTCTGAAAAGTCAAATCCCTAAAACTAACATTTGATACTCACAACACCTTTGTAATTTAGGTAGCATCATGTGTGTTTTGTAAAGCAAAGTGATTCCTCAGTATCACACATCTTGAGCAGCATTGGAGCTAGAATTGAGTTATCTTGATTCTGGGTTCTTCTTGGGCTTTTGGTATGTCCTTAGAAATATTTTATAATGAATAGGAAATTGTTTCCCTCTCCAAAAGTTAAAGAGCTATACAGTACAAGAATTTAACTATTTAAGAGACATAAAGGCAAGTATGTTGTCATGTTTTTCTTCTTTTTAATATCTGTACAAAAATATAAAATAGAATTATGGTTAACAATAAGGGAATCGTTTTCACAGTACTAGTTAAGCACTGTTAACCAAAATGGTGAAGTCAGGTAGATGGTAACAATGATTCAGACTAACAGTGATGCCTATACGGGTGATAGATTCTGAGAATGCAGTCATCACTCTGTCTCCACGAGTGATTGGTTCCAGAAATCCCCCTCACACCCTGGCAAGATACCAAAATCTGTGTATTCTCAAGTCCCTTATATAAAATGGTTTAGTATTTGCATATATTCTATGCACATCCTCCCCTATACTTTAAGTCATCTTTAGATTACTTTATAATACCTAATACAACTTAAATGCTATGTAAATATTTATTATACTCTATTGTTTTCTATTTTTATTATTTTATTGTTATTTCTTATTTATTTATTTTTTTCTGAATATTTTTGATCTGGATGCAGAACCTGCAGATACAGAGGACCAACTGTATATGCGTGTATGATCCCATATTTTAGGGAAAGAAGCATTCTTCTTTGTTTTCATTGGATTTTCCTTTAAAAAAAAAACATTTAATTTCCTTAATTAGTTGAGTGTGCCCATCAGAATAACAGAATCTCAGGTTTTCTAAGGGCCATTCAGTCATAACAAAATACATTTAGTTTACTAAAGCACTACCCAAGAGAATGTTGGACAGTTTATTAGTTACTCATTTTGTATGAATGGGAAACATTGAAGAATTAAACTTTTAAGAAAATCATGTACTGAGGACAAATGAAAACAAAAATATCTTAAAGAGTAGTCAGAAATCCTATTTAAGTGGCTTTCACTTATGTAGTTTTATTACATAAAATTGCCTTTTATTTCAGCTATTATCTTGTTTTTCTAACTTTACTTTGTTTTGTTTGTAGAATTCATGAATTTAATCTTTCTTGCAACTGTGATTTAGGAAGTATCTGTTAAACTCGTTGTCTCAGTTTCATTAGATCAAAAATGAAATGATATTTTTGTGTTAATTTGTATTTGAGGTACTGCAGGAGTTAAAGTGCATTAAAAAGTGCATAGCAGTGTAAAAATAAGAAGTAATATTTATGCTGATAATGGCGCAGGTAATAATACTGTTAATGATATATGCATGTAACATTTGTAAATACCACTCCAGATGTGCGAAAGCTGATAGCACAGCTCTTTAACCTTGTAATGATTAGGAAGTCAGGGAAAAAATCCTTCACAAGCTGTTCAGCTCTGATCTTTAAAATGGAGAGTCATTTACGTGTTGTCAACAAGCAATGATTGTGGTTTTTGCTTTCTACTAGGAAGGATGGAAGGCTTGTTCAAGGAGTTGTTGATTAAGTTAACAATGAAACCTGCCTCATAGAATTCAAAACACTCAAATACAAGCAATTTCACACCTTTCCCTGAAGACCCAGAATCACATCTTCAAAGACAAAAAAATATATAAATAGTGAAAAAAATTAATGTAAGTAATTAAGTAGAAGAGGGAAGCATTATTTTGACAAAGAATAGACCAGATGTTTAATTTTGATACTTTTTGCAATAAGCCACATTCACATTATAATTGTTGTTTCCACAATCTCTGTTAAGAGCTGGATTTCAGTGTGTTTAAATGAGGCTGATGTAGACTAATTTCTCTGCAGGGTTTTGTGGCTTTGGCTAAATTCCCAATGGGACATGCTTTAGCTGATTACATGTATTTCTCTTGCATTTTAAAGAAACATGGAATCTTTTGCTTCCTGTCTCATTTTACTATGATACTCTGAACAGCAATAACACGTCTACTTAGAGATGGCTGCTTTCAATGCATGTGAATTAATACCCATAATCACAGGCATTCTGAGACTTTTTAGCATAAGACACAATAATTGAGGTTGGTTTTAAATGAAAATCATGGAAAATATTTTAACACACTGCATGATTTCTTAGAATTTAGAATAGAACTAGTTCATAACTTCCAAAGCCTAATGGAAAAAAAGAAATAAGGAGAATATGCCTTTTAATTATTACCCTATAATAATAATAATGATAATTGCAAAAAACTATAATTGCAAAAATTATAAAACCTTGGCTCTCTGAACCCCTTGGATATAAAATTCAGAGAAGTCAAATTTCTGGCTAGGTTAGAATTTAACTGCTTATGGATGAAAAAAAAAATACACTTTTGGAGATTTTCTAAAATGTAGTATACACTATTATTCTTTCTCACATTGAATGTTCTAGATTTAAAATCCTATAGCCAATTTACATTTATTAACATTATATTCTTCTGTAATACAATATTGGCGTAAAGGCCATTAAGGCTTGTATGCCGTTTTCATCCACGAGCTCTGTCATTCAAAACTGTATATTAGTTCCGTGCAAAGCCTTCTGCACTGGGATTACACTGGTGAACCAGGTAACATGGTTTCAGCCCTCATGTTCATACAATCTAGTAGGGGATCAGATATCAATCATATGTATTTAGTAATCACAGCTGTGATTAATACAAAAGAGAAAGAAAAATGTATAGATGTCTCAGCTTTTGAAATAGCTTGTCCATTTTTAATATTTTTCTGCTTCTGCCTCTCCTGTCTATAGGGATTTTTTTGTTTGTTTCTTTGTCTTTTTACTATTAAGCTCCTGTTCTTCCATGCTTAGAGACTGAAAAGTAGACAAAGGTGCTATGTAGATTTTGGTATGCCATAAGATTAAAACATAAATCTGATCGTGCTACTCTGATGTATAAAGCCATTCAGTGATTTTCCATTGTCCTCAGTATAAAATTCAAAATTCTTACTGTTACTTATAAGGTCCTACATGATGTGTGTCCAGCTCCTTTTTCCAGATTCAGTTTTCAACATCTCTCCCATTTTGTACTTCAGAAGTTCTGTACAACTGCAGTTCTTTAGTCCACTAGTGTGCTTTGCTCTCTTGTCACTAGTGATCTTTGAACATGACCTTCCCTTGACGGATTGCTCCGTTACTCCACCTTTGTGCCCTCTCCCAACGTTACAGTTCCTTCTCCCCTTTCCTGACTTTCTCCTGCCTCTATCCTTCAGATCCTTCAGGTGACAATCTTGATGTCACATTTTTCATAAAGCCTTTTGACTCATTCCCCACTGTTCATGTCCAGTTAGTTGGTCCTCCTTTGTGTCTCCTTGAAACATTACTGAGCTCTCATGCACTGTACTTAGTAGCCTTTTTAACTTATCTGGCACTGTTTCCACTACCAGATTGAAGTTATATGGAAATATATATCAAGTCTTGCTCAAAAATCTAGGATGGCATTATTTTGCTTATATTTTCCATCACCAAGCAGAGAATGGGTATTCAATTAATATTTGTTGAATGAATATGTAGGTTGAATGGGCATAAGGTTCTTGAATAGTTCTCGTTGAATAACTTACATGAACTTTGTTGCCTATCATGTGGTGGTGGTCCAGGACTTGGCTTCATTTCTGATTTGTCTCTGTATTCCTGGTCTTGCTACAATGCAAAGTTATTCTGATTTTACTGGTTGCACATGTGCTCATTTGTGTATGTGTACATGTGTGTGTGGAGTGTACCTCTATACAATTTTATCACACACATAGCATTGTGCAGCCACCCACAATCAAGACTTTAAACTACACCATCACCATGGGATACCTAGTGCTACCCCTTCAATCCACATCCATTCCTCTCCCACTATCACTAACATCTGGGTCAACCACTAATCTTTCTCTACCTCTGTTACTATCTTATTTCATGAATGTTATATAAATGAAATCACACAGTGCATATCTTCTTGAGATTAACTATTTTTGCTCAGCATGATTTCATTGAGGTTTACTCATGTGGTTGCACATACATATTGCTCTTCCTTTTTTATTGCTGAGTATTATTCTGTGGTATGGTTGTACCACAGTTTGTCTAGCCATTTGCCCAAGGAAGGATGGAAGCTTATGTTTTTAACTGGAACAACTAGGAAATAATAGACTTTGAGATGATCTCATGTGATCTAAATAAGAAAACAAATCATCGGTTAAAACAGAAATCTCATTGAAGGATATGGTAAGTTTCTCCACCACATTTTTTTCCTCTTTGTTCATGGGAAATATATAAACCTTCAGCACTAAGATAAATGTTTTAATAAATTTGTTTTTATAATCACACAGGTAAAATTAATCAGCAAGAGTTACAATTGATTTCACAAGGCATGCACTGTGAAATGATTTATCCTGATCCATTAGTCTTTCATTATTAATGATCCTGGTGTGTGTGTGTGTTTCCAAAGTGAACCCCTTAAATGGCAGGGGGCCAAAGTGTACTCATTGTCTGGCCCCTAGATCATGCCTAATAAATTTTGTTGAATGAAATACAATTCCAGAAGTCAAATGCTCTTGGCAGAAGCTATTGTCCATGCTCCTATTATATAGGTAGGTGTTTTGATCCCAGGTTTTTACTGGAGAAGCAGAAAAACTGTCAGTGAAGTGACTTTGTTAAAGCCCAGAGTGGTAGGGCTGGTGGTAAAAAGATCCAGCGTTCCTTCCACCAGGGCAGAATGCATTCCCCAATAAATTTTGCATCCTCTTTCCAAGTTATCCCCACTGTATTTTAAAAAAATGGTTTCTAGACTGATAAACTAAGAAAATAAATCTTTTTTTTCTTTTTAACAGAAATAATAAAAGCATATCTGGTCTATATTACTTGTTACTTCACTTGGCAGCTGTATGATTGTTTTAAAGACTTCACCCGTTTTCTCAACAAAAAATAAAAAAATAAAAATAAAAATAAAAAAGGAAACCTTGCATTGAAAGAATCAACTGTAGTCATTTGCCTCACACAGACCACTTTAGAGGTAGAATTATATTTCATTGGCATCTTGAAAATAGCTAACCTCCTGGTCTGATAATACTCTCTGTATATTCAAACTCTTCTCTGGGCATCGTAGCGGTATTAGCTATGAATAAAATTGATATATGCAAGTATTTTTTTTTTAAATATCCAAAGCCCATTAATACTCTGAAGCAAAGAAAGTGACTTTTCTAGATAAAGTGGCCTCATAATCCTATACCCTATTGTTTTCAACCTGAAGCATAGTTAAAAAAAAAAGTATTGTAATATTTGAGAACTTTAAAAATAATGAAGGAATTCCAGCATACTTTTGTGGCTGGTGAATATGGATGCTAAAATAAAAATGACCACTAACCTAAAAACTCAGAGCGCCTTTCCTATTAGATTTTATAAAAGCTTGGAAGAGTTTGACAATGTCAGCCTTGATTACGAAGGAATTCCAGCATACTTTTGTGGCTGGTGAATATGGATGCTAAAATAAAAATGACCACTAGCCTAAAAACTCAGAGCGCCTTTCCTATTAGATTTTATAAAAGCTTGGAAGAGTTTGACAATGTCAGCCTTGATTACGTGGAGGGCGAAAAGTGCAGCTACCTGCACACACCATTCTTAGTTGTTTTTATTCAATGTAGGAAATGAAATGACTAAACTTGAAGTATTATAGGTCCCCCAATCTTGTTCCATCAGAGAGGAATATCTTCTGAAGTGAAAAGAGATCACTGGATACCTTGCATGCTAAGTGGGCGCGGCTCAAGGCTGGTGCCATGGACACTCTGTCCCTAGAGTTTGCAGTTTGGAGTAAGCTGGGAAGA
Organism: Galeopterus variegatus; assembly: GCF_000696425.1. Classification (NCBI taxonomy): domain Eukaryota; kingdom Metazoa; phylum Chordata; class Mammalia; order Dermoptera; family Cynocephalidae; genus Galeopterus; species Galeopterus variegatus. The sequence goes on along the minus strand of NW_007728594.1, from coordinate 216,215 downwards.
GAAAAACATCCCCAAAGTAGTGCTGTGGCAACATAGGACTTTCCTACTGATGGCATGTTTATTCCTTGTCTGCTTTTACTGCTACCCCAAAATAAGGATTTTAAAACTACTGCAGCATTGATGCTTAGACTTGCTGTGCACTCACGATCTTTCTGTGTCTAAGTTTGCAAAATATGGCAACAGGACTTTAGAAGCTTTCTTTTCCTTCCTTCTGCCATCCTCTTGTGAAGGTTCTCAGACTTATCCAAGCTGAGCTGTTATTTTTTATATCAACCCTCTCTTTCTAAAATAACCTTTCAAACATTTTAAGTGTCAATGAATCACATGGGTTTACATAAGCAGATAGATTACATCTTTTCTGCAAAATAAAAAACACAAATAAGTTTAAAGCATAAAAGTATTTGGTTTACATTTATTCTGGATGAGATTTGGTCCAAAATGCTTAAAACTAATTTCAGCCACCAGCCATCTGACAAACTCTCACAAGTTCTTCTGTTCTAATTCAAAATTTATCTTCATTGGCACAAACTCTGGAATTAATTCTTTGGAATAAAATTCTATGAATGGTTTGGCATATTTTTGAATGATGTCTATTGAATGAAGCAAAAAATCTGAGTATAATGCCTTGCACCTGTTATGAACTGCCTTAAAAAATACCACTAAGTGATATAAAAAGGCAATTTTACCAAGTGGGAATGAACATTGATAAGAGATAATAATATTTACATTCAGGAAACCTGAATCAAGCAGGTGTTAGTATACTAAATGGACTTAATTCATACCCTTCTGGCAATAAATCATCTTGGAGTGTATCACTTCAGATAAAAAGGAAACTTTCTCTAGGGCCAGAAACCAATTAATGCCCTATAGCTGTATTTTAAATCTAATATCACCAGATGATTCTGATGAGTTGTGCTAAAGAGTGTCTATGAATAAGTGAAAATATGTAACTTTTATTTCAATTAGGGATAAGTGGATTGATGTCATTCTACAGAAAAGGAATATATTATTGGAATTCAGTCCCATAGTTATGCCACATGGTATCTTCTACATTGTCCTAAATTAAAAATATAATAAAGATACATTTTATTAAAAGCTTAAAAAGCCTTTTATGTAATCCGGCCATTATCTATTGCAGATATGGAAGGGCAGATCCAAAAGGAAAATAATTACTTGTAGACATTTTCACTGTGTCCTCAGGGACTCTACCTTGTAAACATCCTTTGGATCACTGCCCTTCTCTCCATCCTTACTTCCACTATGTTAATTCAAGATCTCAATATTCTTAACAGAGCTGGATACTTAGCTCACTTAGCAGAGCATGGTGCTGTAAACACCAAGGTCAAAGCAAGCCACCAAAAAAAATGAACAAAATGTTTTAACGGGATTACACTGGTGGCTTTGCTCTTCAGGGCTGCTAGAGTACTCTTTCTAAAATCAAATTCTGTCCCTCTCACTATTATATCCTTTAATAGCTTCTCCAATGTCTCAAGGGTAATATTGGGACTTTCTATCCTTTGGTTTTTGAACCATCCCTATAATAAACATAGTAATACTCTCCCCCAAATGTCTACATTCTAATCCTCAGAACCTGTAAATATGTTACCTTGCATGGCCAAAGTTACCTTGCATTTGATGATGTGATTAAGTGAAAAATTTTAAGATGGGATCATTATCCTGAATTATTCAGGTAAGTTCAATGTAAGGGTGCTTGTAAGAGGAAAGCACAAAGGTCATGGTGAGAAAGAGGAGACATGGCAATGAAACCACAGTTTAGGGTGATGTGCTTTGAAGATGGAGAAAGGAGCCAGAAACCAAAATATGCAGAAGGCCGGTGGAAGCTGGAAAAGGCAAGAAATGGATTACTTTCCTGAAGCCTTTGGAAGCACGCAACCCCTCTAACACCTTGATTTTAGACTTCTGACCTCCAGAACTGTAAAATAATAAGTAAATGTTGTTTTAAGCCATTAATGTTGTAGTAATTTGGGAAAAGGCAAGAAATGGATTACTTTCCTGAAGCCTTTGGAAGCACGCAACCCCTCTAACACATTGATTTTAGACTTCTGACCTCCAGAACTGTAAAATAATAAGTAAATGTTGTTTTAAGCCATTAATGTTGTAGTAATTTTATATAGCATCAATAAGAAACTAATAGAATACCTAAGAGATGGCACATAGTAAGTGCTCAATAAACATTTGATAAATTAATGAGACAATGAATGAAGAGCATCAAAATTCATAAAATCTCTTTTTTTAATGTTTTTTTTCTGGTACATCTTAATGTATCGAATGCCAATCCTTTGAGTAGGATTACAATGATATAGAGGCCTCCACCACCGGAGAAACATGTGTTTCCAGACTGCAATTTGGGTATTTGACATGGAAATCTCCATTATTTATCATGGAGATGTATGAGGCATATAAATACAGAGTTGTGGTTAAGATCCACCCTGGATTTAAATCCTTGCTCCATTGCCAACTGTCTGCATGGCTCTATGCAATGTTTTCAACCATGTTGTGCCTTAGTTTTCTCATCCACTTAATTTCTACTGAAGAACGTTGTGAGGATTAAATAAAATAAAACATATAAGGAACATGGAGGTGTACTGGCTTATATTAAATGCTCAATAATTTATTATTATTATTATTATTATTATTTTAGGATTATTTCTATGGGACTGCAATTACATATATAAATATATTAAAACATTTTGGTTGTCAAAAGTGTTAAGAAATCAATTGGATTTATTTGGCAAATACTCCTGCTGGCTGTGCTTTCATATCTAATGTTCTGGCAGTTGTTTGTATGTAGGCCATATTCTGAAATTATGTTTTTCAGTAGTAAAAGTGGTATTATTTTGGCTTATACAATTTACCAGTTGCATGCAGTAAAACAACAATATTTTCCCAGTAATTTATTTATAGATTTTATAGTCCGAATTATTCAAAAAAGAAAACATTGAGAAAATGATGACTGTATTCATATCTGGTCTCATTATCCCTGACTGAACATACTGACTGAAAGCAGTATTGTTAAATGAGAAACTGACTGTTTAAATAGAAAGTGAAACTCTTGATAGCCACAAAGATTTCAAACAAGGAATTTTCTACAAACAGCTTTTCTTTTTATGAATACGGTGAGACAGTATTTTATTATTGTTTTGACCTAGTGTTTATGAGTTTGGGGCTTGGCAGTTTTCCTGACTATTGTACTGTTTCTGATTGAAAACCTGGAATTCATCTGCTTAAATGAATTGTTCCATTCAAATATAACAGTCTCTGCAATGTTTGATTTTACTGGCTTAGGTCATTCACACTGCTGCTGCTGGTGCTGTGCATGGTGACGTAAAATGATCACACGATTAACTTTTACTAAGTTACAGACATTGACAGTGAAATGGAAACCGTAATATATACTACTCAGGTTCAGTTAGTTAAAGAAGACTCCATATAAACAGCGTGAGGTTGTTTGTCCTGTTTTATTTTGTTTTGTTTTTCTTTCATAAAATCCTTTTAAGGAAAATGTCATGTGCCCTAATATGTGTATATATGTTTATGTGTGCATATTGGTGTTCTCGTAAAGAATTACTATTCTCTTGACCATATTGTCAAATAAGAAATAGCTGCATCTAAAGCTTCCAGATTTTTCTCAGATAGAATCACTTTTGGAATCTCATGTATGAAAGCTTTAACTAGTTCTGATGTTTGAAACAATACCATGTTTGCAAAGGCTACTATATCTTTACATACATCTGTTAATTAATAGTTTACTATTACCAACTATTCTTTTATGAAGACATCATTTTATTTGTTCTTTTATTCATTCAGTCAGTCACTCATTTGTTCATTGAATGATTTGGGGGAACTTATTTTTTCCAGCTTCACACTAGATATCAGACACATCCTAACAGTGATGTAAAACTCTGAACATCAATAAAGTTTGATGCAATATGTAGCTCCCTCTATATTTCATTATCAAAAGAATTGTCATTGCCAGATAAATTTTACTTTTGCTCTACCAAATTGATGTGGATACAAGAGAAGCCATTTGGAAAACACTTAGATTAACTTTAGGTATTTTGGTTTGTTGTGTAACAAGCAAAAGAAGATAATTAGCTCTATGTGCCTTGAATATTGTGAGAGCATACTTGCAAAAAGAATGAGTAACAATAATAATAATAATAATAATAATAATAAAATAATAATAATAATTAACAATAATAATTTTTGGTTTGTTGTGTAACAAGCAAAAGAAGATAATTAGCTCTATGTGCCTTGAATATTGTGGGAGCATACTTGCAAAAAGAATGAGTAACAATAATAATAATAATAATAATAATAATAATAATAATAATAAAATAATAATAATTAACAATAATAATAATAATAATAATAAACTAAGATGCTTAAGGAAGCAAATACTGTTCCAGTCACCATCTTAATAAGCTTGAAATGTATTTTGTTCATATTCCTCTTAGCATGAAAATTATTCAATGTCCCCTTATTTCTTACAAATTGAATGAACATTTATTAACTTTCACTATGTTCGAGGCATTGTGCTAAGTGTTGCACACCATAGCCACTACATCTTAGCAGAACTTGCAATCCGGATGCAGGATTTTAATGAGGGGTGGAATAAGAAAAGTAGAGAATAATAATGTTTTTGGCTGGGAGAATCAGGAAAAGCATCCTAGTGGTATGGGTACCTCTGAATACTTAGCATTTTGATAATGGAGATAGAAAGGTATAGTAGATGGTGTTACAGTAAAAATGCTCTCTACTTCTGCCTGCTGGGCCAGTGCATGAGGAGGAATTATACTTCTACCCCACTTATGTGAGATTTTGTCAGATGGCTGGCTTTAGCTCTTAAAATGTGCACTATTTCCAAGAAAAATCTTTCAGAACCATCGCATAGTCTTGCTATCTCTCTTCTTTCCTGCCAAGAGACTGTTGTGTCCTTGATAGGCGTTGCTTCACTAGTTTGTACTGAGAATAAAGAGAACCTGGAGCAAAACCACCAGCAAAACATGATGAACATGAATGTGAGTGGGAAATACACTTCTGTTTTTTTTTTTTTTTAACCCACTGAGATTTGGGAGCTATTTGTTAGGAGAGCAAAATGTAGTTTAAGCTGAATGATACAGCAGCAGAACATTCTGGAAGACAGTACAAGTACACACACACACATACACACACACACACACAAGACATAGAAGCAGGAAATTATCCAGTACTCGTGACCAGTTACAGAAATAATACATTTGATTTAGGGACAAAGAGAATTAGGGAAGATGTGTATAGAAATGTAGTTTGTGTCTGTATTATAGAGGACCTTACAACCTTGGATGCTAGAATTAATAGTAGTTAATAGCGAACTTAACAGGCAATACATAAATATTAGATGTTTTGATTAGAAAAATGACTTCTTAGAACTTCAAGAAACATTCTTCAGGGAACTTGAACATACTTCAAGGAACATCTGTTAGACAGCTGAGTGCAGAAGGGATTGTAGTGGAGAAAGCTGAGAAATAGAGGTTTGGAAAGACCATTCACTTGACTATTTATTGAGCATATTCCTGTGCCAGACATTGAGAAGAACACAAGTAGTAGAATGGAGAAGAGATCTCTGCTTTAGCAAAGGTTACATTTTAGTAGAGAGCCAGACAATAAATGAGAAAACAGTAAATATAATGATTGCAGATTGTGCAAAGTACTAGGAAAAAAAAACAGATGTGGTGGTAGTGAATAACAGGGAAAGTTCACTTAGGGACACAAGGACAGCTATTCAATAGCTCTTTAAGCCAGTGCAATGAGAGGAATGTGTGAATTGGGAGGTGATAATGGGAACTAATGGGAATTTCGAGGATGCAATGACTGTGAAAGGCTTGTGAGGATAGATTTTGCAGACTGGTTTGTTAATTTGTTAAGTCCACAGGATAAAAGAAAAAGAAGATGCCAACATGACTGATTGTTTGGGGCCTGCATTACTGGAAGCATTGTAGACACTTTAGCAGAAATAACTAAGCTGGGGAAGAAAGAATTACTAAGAGGAAGTAGACTACTGGGTGCCAATTATTCTGAACCTAAAATACAGATATGATGGAGAGATGGAAATCTCCAGTGGGTAAGAGGAAATGTAGGTTTGGAACTGGAGAGAGATTCTATAGCTAGAGAAACTGACTTGAAATTTGAAATCCTAGTTAAACATGAGATATCTGAGGCAGACAGAGACTTGCAGTTGAAAATTTGGTGGATTGGGTGAGATGGGGAAGGAGTGTATCTGAAAAGTTCTTAGAGAAACAAAAAGGAAAACCCAGACAATGAAAAACAGAGCTCATTGTTGTTACTATGTCTTTTGGGAAGCCAAGTGGTACAGCCCAAAGAAGCCCTCTAGGCTCTGTCTCTCATTATCTTTGTGACTCCGAACAAAAGACTTTATGTCTTGCTTAGTTTCATCATTTTTAAAATAGAGATAATAAACTGTATCTTCATTGGTGCTTAGTTTGAATGTTTGTGTATATGCTAAAATACACAATGTATTTGCTAAAATGTATATTTTAGCCAGTATATGCTAAATCCTATGTATATGCTAAAATCCTAGTCTCCAAGGTGATGGTATTAGGAGGTGGTAACTTTTAGAAGGTAATTAGGTCATGAGGGTGGAGCCCTTATGAATGGGATTAGTGCCCTTATAAAAGAGGTCCCAGAGAGCTGCCTGACCCTTCTACCATGTGAGGACACAGCAAGAAGTTGGCAGTCTACAATGTGAAGGAGGGCCCTCACCAGAACCCAGCCATGCTGGAACCCTGCTCTTGAACTTTCCAGCCTCCAGAACTGTGAGAAATAAATTCTGTTGTTTATAAATCACTCAGTCTATGGCATTTTGTTATAGCAGCCTGAATGGACTAAGATAGTTGGAAGTTTCAGGGAGAATTAAACAGCATGACTTGCTGAAGTATTTCTCACTGGACTTGACACATGGAAAGGAGCCCAGCATTAGTTCCTACTGCCATAATTATTATAGGTGACTATACCATAACTTGTCACCTAACTCTAAACCATCACCATTGCAAAGTGACTGGTCTCCCTATTTCTATTATTTCTCTTTTATAATTTATTCTTCACCCTGAGGCTGGATAAGAAGTTGCATCAATGAAAGTCGTCAGTGTAGGTGACTAAACTTGTCTAGTACCTGCTTTTTCTAGGCTTAGTTTTTCAACTCTTCATCTTTTTTTTCCCCCTTTAAGGCAGGTAGAGCCAGTTTCTGTTATTTGCAATGCAAAGAATACTAAGTATTTGTTTATAATGTGTAATATAAACATGATTAATATTGTGCTGTTCTCATCAAAGGTGTTATGTAATTTTCTTGTTATCTACTTTTAAAATTTCAAATTAAATCTTACTTGAACATTGAGACCTTCCATCCTCTTTTTTAAAAGCTCTGCTGCAATCTTATTCCCTTCATTCTCCTTCACACATTTCTTTTAATTATTACCATATGTGAGTCTAATACGACCCTATAGAGATGGGAAGACTGTGGGTCCTGGCATAAATCCAAATTCTTGTTTTCCAACTTACTAGATGAATGACTTTGACAAGCTACTTAAATTCTCTGGGTATCATATTCTTAATCTCTAAAATAGGGTGATGGCATCTACTCATAGTGTCTTTATGAGGATCAAATAGATAATATTCTCAAAGAGCTTAGGTTAGTTCTTGGCTTATATTCAAGGTTTAATAAATGCTACTATGAGTAGTCTTATTTGTTGTTCCTGAATTGTACTTTGTATTTTCCAAACTCTGAATTTCCTCTCTATTTCTACAAAACATATTGATCAAACCTAGCTCAAACCACACCTCCTCCAAAGAATCCCCCAGAGTTGCCAAATCTAAGTTTCCTCTCCTTATATGGAAATTTCATTTTGATACATCCTCTGTTCCTGGCACAGAACAATTTCCACATTCTACCATGTTTTATCATTACATATGTGTATTCCTTATTTTTTACTCATAGTCTCTAAATTCGGAGGAGACTATGTCTAGACGTCCCCCAACTTGTATTCTCTGTACTTAGCACAATGCAGCTAACTTTACAGGCTCAAAAGACATGTTTGCTTAAAGAATAGAAAGAAACAGTTCACATTTTACCCTCATTCTGCCATGTGAAAATGAAAGTATGTAAGTAGTATCTTCTTTTAGGAGATACTTGTTTAGTTATTTTGTCTAAAGTTACTAAACAATTACTTTTAGATACCTTGTTTAGATACTTTGTTTAGATACTTTGTCTCTTTGAGAAGAGACATGTTTAATGATTTAGTAACATATCAAGAGTTGAAGGCCCAACGTCGATGTCTTCTTCCAGTCTACTTAGCTTTAGCTAACTTGGCCTTTAAGACAGCTAACAACACACTTAGTTATGGGGGGAAACTGAGGAAGCAGCAGTTATTGTGGTTGGTATTCACTCTTGAGTATAAATTTGAAACTTTAAGTGTACGTTAAAATATACTCTTTAGAAGACTAGAGAAAAACTGTCCTAAAAAGAAAGTGAAAATAGTTTTTCTTTGTGTTGTGGAGAAAGTTCACATAGCTCTTCCTCCTTAACCCTCCCTTCAATGATGATCCAAATCTGGACATGTGGTCAAAGGTATTGTCCAATTAGCAGGAGATCAAAAGAAGTTGTGTGAATTGAGGTCCATGAGTACAGTGGTTTAGTAACCCAGGTGCAAAGGTATTTACAGGATAAAATCAAATCTCACAGACAGAGTGTCAAGAAGTGTGGTCTGTGCCTACAATAGATTCAAATCACTGAAATACTTTTCTTAGCTCTAAAATCAATCCAATTTGATGAAAACAAATCCCATTAAGTTTAAGATCTCCTTGGCTCTTCACTTGACCTTTCTTATTATGAATCTTCTGTGGGAGTTTTGTATAAAACAAGTCTGAAAAACAATCCATTCGCCTTTATTGCATTTTATTTAAATATTACTGGGGACACATTTCAACATAAGGGAAAACAAGTTATATAAATATCTCTCTACTCTCAGAATGCAGGCATGGTTAAGAAAAGATGAAATCAAAACTAATAAGTTAGTGGTTGAGTAAAAACTTATAACATATTTAAATATAGACACACAGACTGTAATGTTAAACTTTGTTCTTGACTGACCTATTTTAACAGGAAGATGCCTGTATCTTCAGTGTCTCTTAATGTCTTCTTAATACTGGTTTACTAGAAATTTCTTCTTTTAGAGTTTCATTAACTTTATTTTTAAATAGGACTTCAAAATCATTTTTTATTTTCCTCTCTCTTTTCCATAATCCCCAATTTGCCCCCAATTCTCTGCTTGCAATATTGTTGGCTGTTTTTTTTTTTTTATGATGAAAACATCATTACACAGGGGAATTTCTATGCTGATGGTATTTTATAGGTCTCTTGTTCCATTGTGAATCAAAGAATCTTAGTCGTGCAGTTGTGTAAGCAATCAGAAGGCTGGAATCATCTTCTTGTGACACAGCCATGACTTGCTCCTTAAATTATGATCATAGATTCATTCTTCAGACGCCATTGCTATAACATACAGTCTGGAATAGACATAGATTACAGCTAGAACTCTCTCAGTTATTGGGGATAGGGTTGTTTCTTGGTATTAGAAAGAAGGGGGTGTCCTCCAAGAGCAGACAACAGAGGAGAGAGAATATTAAGGACATTAAGATCCTACCTCTGCTTACCCCATTGCCAACTCACCTCAGTTTTATTTTTCCTGGGTTATTGTAAATTAAAATCAATCACCTATATTTTACCTAGCATTGGAATGAACAGAATCTCTTCCTTCTCTTATCTAGACCAGTGCTTAATGGAGATAATCATTTATGTTGGAACAACTTGCTGAATAAACAATTTTGTGATTATCAAATTTAACTTAACTTTAAAGTCTAGATGTAATATATGGATATGGAAAAAATCAAAAAGCATAACTAAACACCGTTCCTAGTGATTTTTGGAAGAAAGAAAGAAAGAAAGAAAGAAAGAAAGAAAGAAAGAAAGAAAGAAAGAAAAAAAAGAGAGAGAGGGCCCACTTAAAAACAACAAATTGATCATCTGAATTAAAAAAAAAAGAAAAAAAGAAAAAAAGAAAAAAGAAAGAAATTTATCAGATGTGTGTGATGAATACAAGACTCAAGAGAATTAGTAAATGTATTTAATTCAGTAAATTCCATCTAAAAGATGTGTATGTCATGTCATGATCATATTTATTTCTATTTTCCCTGGGAAATTATTTGGTGCATAACTACACTCATAGATTTGCATGTGGTTTATAACAAGATAAAGAGGTGGAGGGACATAGGAAAAGCTGGACAGAGCCAAAGTAGATTTCTCAGACCAGATGAAATATTTATCAACCAAATGAATCTGAAAAACTATTTGCAAGACCAGATTCATGAGGTTTCAAAATTTTGGATCTCTGTGCTCAAAGATCATTTCAGAAGATTGTGGAACTGGCAGTATATGCTTTTTAAATTCTTTCTTTTTTTAAAAAAAGATCACTCTGTCTGTGCTTCTCAGAGTCACACACCCACACACTCAACAAACAGGTCTTGGATTTATTCCGTTAATACTGACAGAAGAACTGTGTTGTGTATATAAACCAAAGCACCCTGATCTCAAGCAGCCTAAACTAATCACGGGTGCTGCCAATGGCAGTATATAAATACATATAAGCAAGCAGGATAGCAAGCTAATGTTCAGTGAGATATAGACAAAGTTTGGAATTAAGGATTTTTTAAAAATTACCACCATCAAATACACGGCCCAACCTATTTCTTATTCAGGGTGCCCATTTAGGTTAAACGTCACAAGCATTTCCTCAGTTTTTCATTCTCATGCCAGGAGTTACCTCTTGTCTTTTTCTCAAACCTCACAACCAATGCATCATCTTCATTTGCTACCTCGACCTCCATAACCTATCTAAACATGAGCACATCTCCCCATCTCCATTGCCACCACCTCTTCAAAGCCACCATTTCCTCTTTCTTGGAATGCCTAACTTCTCCCAGTCTCCCTGCCTCCATAACCCAGCCCAGAAGGCCCCAGATGATCTGCCTGTCTCTCCAATCTCATTTCCTGGTAATCTCCCTTTCTGTTTCAGGATTCCAGTAACCAGGACTGGCTTGCCCATCCTCAACCATGCCACACAAAGTTCATTGACGACCTCCATAACCTATCTAAACATGAGCACATCTCCCCATCTCCATTGCCACCACCTCTTCGAAGCCACCATTTCCTCTTTCTTGGAATGCTAAGCTTCTCCCAGTCTCCCTGCCTCCATAACCCAGCCCAGAAGGCCCCAGATGATCTGCCTGTCTCTCCAATCTCATTTCCTAGTAATCTCCCTTTCTGTTTCAGTATTCTAGTAACCAGGACTGGCTTGCCCATCCTCAGCCATGCCACACAAAGTTCATTGCAGTGCCTGCTCTCTCTTTCTGGAATGTCTTTTTCAGGAAGTCCATTCAGATTATTCCTTCACTTCATTCAGCTCTCTGCTCAAACGTCATTCAAACATGCCTTCTTCTGCCATCCCTGAAGAAGCAACTTTTACCACTCTCCATCTTCTCATCCTCGTTTATACCAATTATCACTACTTGAAATTATTTTGTATTTCCTTTTATGCATGTGTGTGTTTCCTCTTTAGAATTTAAGCACCCTGAGGTCTGGAACTTTGTTTTGTTCACTGTTGTACCTACAGAACCTGGAATAAGTGTTTCACCCTGTCTTAGTCACTTTTCTGTTGCTGATAATAGAATACATGAAACCAGGTAATTAATAAAGAAATGAAATTTATTTCTTGCAGTTTTGGAGGCCTGGAAGTCCAAGGTCCAGGGGGCACAACTGGTGAGGGACTTCTTGGTGGGGGCTCTCAGCAGAGTCCCATGGCCACACAGAGTATCACATGGTGAGAATGGCAAGAGCACTTTCATGTGTTTTCCTTATAAAGCCACCACTTTACACCTAAGATAACCCATGAATGGATTAATTCATTCATGAGGGCAGGGACCTCCAAATCCAATCACTTCCTGAAAGCCCCACCTTTCAATACTGACACATTAAGAATTAATCATCCACACGAGCTGTGTAGAGGAATGACACTTAACTCATATGACACACATAGTAGGAGCACAATAATTACCTATATCTTATAAAAATCCCTTACATGATTCTGCTTTCAGTCAGATTCCTAAAGTACTAGTCTATATATCATTAAATAATTATTTCCATCTTCAAGAGTGACATAGAGAGCATAGGCTACTATTTTGTATCAAATATTTAATATGATTGTTGTTTAAAACTGTCTATGTGGATGTTTGCTTTTGTTTCATTGGTTATGACCCAAAGGTATTTAATCCTCAAGAGCATAAAATAAGAATTTTATTTGTTATCTTTCATTGGAATGTTAATTGTACCAAAGAAGAAACACGGACATGATTTTTTTTCCTTGCAAATGATTGATAATATACCTCATTTAATTGCTTTGGAGATGCATGAAGCAGTGAGATAAAGTGGGCTCAACTCTATGGGTTTAAATCCTGGTTCTGTCCTCTGATTTCTTTAACCCTCAGTTTATTCATCTGTCAAGTGGGACTATTAAACTGAGCTCTAAGGGTTTTTTTGATGATTTAAAAATGTATATGTAAATAGGCATTTATTCAATTTAAGTGAAGAATCCCTGGGTTCCATCCTGATCCCACTTATACACACAAACACACAGATACACACAAAACTTCAACTGACACTTGCTAGGCATGCTGCATGCTAGGTTTCCCCAACCCTTTCCCTTATTTCTCTTCTAAAAACACCATTTTGAAAAGAACTCAAAACTGAGCAAGGTAGAAATAAATGCAAAAGGAACTCCTTTGTTCCTTCCCCCTTGCTCCTCCCCTTTACCTTCTAGTCTTTGCACAGGTCTCTGGTTTCCCAGGGCTTTTTGAAGCTCTTGGTTAGTTGTGTGGTGGTTATTCTTCAGAAGTGGAAATATTTAAACATGAAAGTTAACTCAGAGGGGCACGTTATGGATTTCTTGGCAAGGCAAGTCTGTAACGCTGTGTTTCTTTGGGAGATGTTATTGGCTTTTTGCACAGATTTGTCTGGTACCATTTTATAAAGTGAAATCTCCAATGGGTGGTTGGAATGCAGATTGAGATCCTGTATTGCTCACTTTTCACAGGTTACTTGTGCAGGGGTGTTTCCCTCCAGATGCTGAGTGAGGGATAGAGAGTCACAGATGTCACCTTCCGAGTGAAGGATGGGACCTGATTTTCTTGTTAACGGGAGTCCTCTTGTAAAAGCTTCATACCTCGCTTACAGCAGCAAGACCATGCTCAATTATGGAATATTTTTGCTAAGCAGATGTGCCTCTTCAATACAGAGATCATTCAATTCCTTGAAAGCTCAAGAGTAGAAATGATGTTCTCATAATGTTAGACTTGGGAAATCAAGACAGTACATCAGCATTTTTGCTCTGAAAATTTTATGCCAGATTGCCAGTCTTCATTGGGAGAAATAGAACTCATGATAGTACTATTATTATTCACAGAGAAGAAAACGGTCTGGAAAACGGGCAGAGATGAAAGGGGAAGTTCTGCTGTGCCTGGAAAAATGCCTCCAGGGGATTCATATGAAGTATTCACTTATGAGGGAGGCCATTGCCTGTGGTCCCAGAGTATGGGATTTGGGGAGAAAGCCATTTCTACAAATACAAGAAAAGCATAGGGAGAGTGCTACTTCTGTAAAAACTGTACTAGAGTCCAATTCAGTTTCTGGAATGGGGGCTTTGGGATGGAGTTTGATACTAAAACTTTGCTAAGGGACTTTAGAGATAGATTAGAATATATGCCTTTCTTTTGTGTATGACAAAGGGACTGATTGTGGCTTTCTCAGCACAATGGAAGGTTAACAATTAGCACCCACTGTGGGGTACTTACTGTCTATCTCATAAACAAAAGAGACACATTGACTGATAGACTTCTCTCCTAAAGTTGGTGGGCTGCGGACTAGTGGCCACTACTTGGTGAAGTAGTGGGCCCGGTTGTTTTGAAAGAGGAACACACAGTTTCCACTTAATCTGTGCTTAGACTTGTGATCTGCCCCATATTTCGTGTATGTATGTTTCAAGCATTGAATGAATAATTATTATGGAACTCATCTGTTTAGAAATTAATGATTTTCTCATGAGGAGGGGGTGAATGTTTTCAAACTAATTTTGTTCATTCATTATTGATGTTTAGCAAAAATGCTTCTTGAGCATTTAGCCTGCTGGTTCAGAATAAATTTAAGAATATGGTACTTCTAAAGTTTGACAAAAATGTTATTATTAAGGCGGGATTATTTGAGATACGAGAATAAGTTTCTAGGAATAACTCTCTACTTTTACCTTTAATAATACTGCTCTTTAAACGGATGACTATAAACTTTATCAACTACTGTGGGAGTCTAATTTGATAAAGAGAACTGTTTGAACACTGTTTTATTCATTTATTAGTACATTTATCCATTCAAACATAAATAAATGCTTTCGGCTTTAGAGAAACAATGAATAAAGTAGTCAAATTTCCTATGCTGGTGGAATTTACGTCCTAACAGACATGTTCAAGAACTGTCTGTATCATGTCTATCAGTCTTTTAATGTTTCAGTTTTTCCAACAGAAAAAGCAAGCTAAGGACAGATCTTGTTTTCTTTGTGTTGTAATTACAGAGCCCAAGAAATGTAGCGCTGGAAGGGGTGTTATAGATTATTCACTCAATGCACTTCAGTCATTGTACAGGAGAACACAATGAGGCTCCGGAAGGTGCAAGGATTTACCAAAGATTTCACTGTTGCTCAGTAGCAGGCATTTTAGAGGCATCCAGGGCTCTAGGGCTTAGTTTTAGTTTCCTCCATGTGCCATAACAAAATACAACAAACAGGTGGCTTGAAACAATCAACATTTACTCTCTCACAGTTCTGGAGACTAGAAGTCCAAAATCAAAGGGTCAGCAATATTTGTTGCTCTCAGGGAGAATCTGTGCTACGTCTTTCTCCCAGCTGGAGCTGTGGCTGTCCTTGGTATTCCTTGGCTGGCAGCTGTATCACTCCAATCTCCACCTCTGTTGTCAAAGGCATTTATTTCAGCGTGGTCTTCTCATAAGAAAATCAGGCATCGGATTCAGGCCCCACCCTAATCCAGTGTGACCTCGTCTTAACTTGTCTTCATCTGCAAAGACCCTATTTCTGATAAGGTTACACTCACAGGTATCAAGGTTTAGAATGTCAACATATCTTTTGGGGAACACAATTTAACCCACAGCACATACCTAGTCTTCTGCTCTTCAAATAACACGAGGCTGCTTCCAGCCTTGAAGAAGTATCTGCTGTTATTGTGAATTTTTTGTTGTTGTTGTTGATATTAGACAAAAACTTTGGACTTAAAGAAAAATATGGATTTAAAAAATCACCTATAATCTCACTTTTTAAAACATACATAAAGGTGATTATGATTTTGAGTAGTTTATGTACAATGTTTGGAAAGAAGACAAATAAAATTATAGCGTGTTTCTACTATACTGTATTTTCTTTAATTGCATACCTAACCCCAATTCTGCCTGGTTCCTTAAACAAATAAAATCTGCAAACTAAAAAAGAAAAGAAAAAAACATCCATAATGCTAATTAAGATTAGTGGTGTTCACTGGTAGTACCCCAAGGGAAACTATTCTTAGTTTCCAGTTCTCCAGTGCTTTCTTACCTCTATAAATTCTAGGTAGGCTTACTTCCTGTCCCAGGAAGATAGAACTCACTCCTGAGATCCTAGCTCATTTGTAAGGTATTTCCAGAACACAGAAAAAGTTGTGCCAAATGTTGCAAATCATATATGATCTGTGCCATGAGACCCTCAAATGATTTCATTTACAAGCACATAAAACATACTGTAATCTGAGCCACAGTCCTGCAGGAAAGGGATCTGTGCACCGTTCACTCTGTTATGCAATGCTACCCTGGCACAGACTTAAGTTTTTTCTGGTTGCATTTGCCAAGACTTTTCACTTTTTCTTCTTTTTACTTGAGAAAAGCCATTCATAATGTTTAATCAGGATGACACACCTGACTATAATGCTGTCCTACAATTGCCATGGAAAATAAGCTTTGAGTATTTCTATCGTAACATAATTTACCATAAATTAGGCAAAGGAACCAAAAAAAAAAAAATCATGTCAATTGAAAAAAGGCATAAAGAAATTATTACTGTAGTGTGGATTAAGAATCTGATTTTCCTAGAGGGAATAAAACAAGACTTTAATAAAACAAGACAGATGTGTTAAAAATAAGACTATTTTATTCACTAGCTGAATCAATTTTCTGGGAAAAATTAAAATACCATAGCAGACATCTTTTATGTGTCACTTTATACCTTCTCAGCTCACCAGTCTTTGTTCTAGCTGCCAGTGAGGTGGCCAGATCTGTGTGATCTCTGGTCCATGTCATGAAAGCACTACATAATAATGTCTCAGTGCAGATACCTTTTACCTCCCATCTGGGCATCCTTGTGATAGGGTGACCAATTTGTCCTGTTTGCCTGAAAATTTTCTGCTTTTAGTACTGGAAATTTCTCAACCCATGAAACACCTCAGTCTAAGGCACATTGGAGCAGTTGGTCACCTTATTGTGGACCCAGAGACATGAGCTATATAGGTAGGATCAAGTTCAATGCCCAAGCATACACTGTCTGCAATTGTATGTGTGCAAAGGTGGAGGAGGGTGTTAAGGTTCTAAGAGGTGCATTTTCCTCCAGTGGAAGTTAGGAGCTGATGGATAGATCCTCCCTCCTTTTCTCCCTGGAGCTGATTGTTCTGACATGCAGTTTGGGTGGCTGCTCAGAGGATTGTCTTATTGAATTTAGTAATTATTCACATTTAAGAGAAGACACCCAATATTGGTTTACCCCCTTTCCCTACTAGTTTGGACTGAATGTTTGTGTCCCCAAATATTCATAAGGTAAAATCTTAACACCCAGTGTGAAAGTACTAGAAGGTGGGGCCTTTGGGAGCTGATTAGGTCCTGAGGTTAGAGCCCTCTTGAGTGGTATTAATGCCCTTATGAAAGAGACCCCAGAGAGCTCTCTCACCCTTTCTGCCATGTGAGAACACAATGACAAGACAGACATCTATGAACCAGGAAGCAGGCCACCAGGCTCTGAATCTGCGGGCACTTTGATCATGGACTTCCCAGCCTCCAGAATTGTGAGAAATAAACGATTGTTGTTTAAGCCACCAGTCTATTCTATTTTTGTTATAGCAGCCTGAACAGACTAAGACATCTACTTTACTATCTATTCTTACTCCAAACAGAAGCCCTTTGCCTCAGGCTTCTCTTTCAGTGAACACAGTCTATGACAGTTGGCACACAGAACTGAACCTAGAAAATAAACCTCCAGAATCAGATTTTGGGACTGTGTTACTTATGGCAATAATGATCTCACTGCTGGGATAAATGGGTTTCTATAATCCCTAGTATGCAATAACATCATAATTAACCAGGAATTTATTTGTGGTTAGTTGAGATAAGATGCAGGAGGAAAATGAGGCATTGGAATATGCTGCAACAGTGGTACTTGAAATATATGGGAACAATATAAAAATTATATGATATTAAAAAAATATGAAAATTGTGGAGTGGGTGAATCTCTATTGACTGTATTGGGAGTCTTAGTGAAAATGACAGGCTCAAAGCAGTCAATTGTTAACTCGTGCTATGATTTGAAAGCCAATATTACTCTATTGCAGCTTTGAAGGACATTTTTACTTCCTGCAATTGCTAAAAATCAAGGACAGAGTCTAAGAGTGGTAAAGTTGCAAAAAAGATGGAATGCCCATATTTAACAGGTATCTTTTTCTAGGAATCATATGCAGAGCGGGTCTCTGAGAACTGGATTGGGGGTATGCGAGTGGCTGACTCTGGGATGGGGGTATATGAGTGGTTGACACTGAGAATTCTGAAACCTGGATCTCCCTAAATCTGGGCTGGTGTAATCAGCTCCTTCCCCTTGCCAAAGGAGAGCAATCTCTCTTTTCTTTGAGGCTTCCCTTGAAGCAGGTGACTTGCAGGATTAAAGTTGTCCACCATAAGTTCTGCTCTCATTTTGCCTCTCTGACATCTGTCTGATAGACAGCATTGGGTCTAGCATAGCACAGGCAGGCAACAACATATCCTGCTCCAGTAGGAAATTCCTTACACACAAAACAAATTGAAGGTCCCAGCTAACATGTGGCAGCCAGCCTCAGAAATGGTGTAGAGGTAGATCTCGAGGGCACCGGTCAAGGAGGGATAAAAAATAAGGGTGGACAAGAGAGAATATATTGTCATAGAGAAAGTCATCCATGGCTAGAGATTCAATATTGTGGCAAAAACACCTAACAGTCTGTTGGAGAAACTCCTCAAAGCCTGGACCTGAGGATGGCCATCCTACATAAATGAGGTGGAGACATTGAACTTCTTTGTTGTAAGATTGAGAAAAGAGCCAAGGCTGAGGAAGGTAGTAATATCAGAATGGATGTACTAAGACTTATGAACTTTCCACCCAACTGTGTTCTATAGAACATCCCTGAAGACCCTCCCTTCACTAAGGCAGTAAGTAATGCACCGGTGGAGTGAATCTTTGAGAAGCTCCATGGTGGCATTCCCCTGCAGGCTGAAGTGAAAGTAGAGATGTAGCGAGGGAACTGAAGCTGCAACTATCAATGGAGTTGGTGGGATTCTTATATGGCAGGACCCAGGTGGCAACACTTAACAATCAGAGGCAAGATAGACATAATGACTGTAACGGACAGCAGGTCCCTATAGCATAAGAGTGCTGTGACTCTCTGGAAACTGTGGTGATATTTAACAGGTCATGATGTTTCTGGTGCAAGAAGGATGAGCAGCCTATTAGAGATTTACTTCCCTTTATAATCAAAAGAAATCAAGAATTTCCATGTAGAAGTCCCCTACCAAATGTCTGGTAAATGTAACCACCCCTCTCACCCACTTTCCAGATCTAAGTCTGTTCACAGAACCAGAGCCTATTGATTCACTGATTCATTGATTCATTCACTCATTCTTAAAGTTAATTATCATTTGTGCCCTCCTTATCTGAAAGTAGGTATTGGGATAGGCTGCTTTTCTGAAGCTACAAAGGGGCAAATGTCACAGGCCTCTGCTCTTGATGAACTCCAGCTTTAATGGGGGAAAGAGATAGAGAAGATAATTGTTTTTTTTTTAGAACCAGAGCCTATTGATTCACTGATTCATTGATTCATTCACTCATTCTTAAAGTTAATTACCATTTGTGCCCTCCTTATCTGAAAGTAGGTATTGGGATAGGCTGCTTTTCTGAAGCTACAAACGGGCAAATGTCACAGGCCTCTGCTCTTGATGAACTCCAGCTTTAATGGGGGAAAGAGATAGAGAAGATAATTGTTTTTTTTTAAAAAAAATAACCAAAAGGACTCGAGATAGAGATATATACAGGGAAGACCTTAAAAGAAAATGCTGAGGCTTTAGCACCCTTACTAAACAAGCAGAGCTCAGTTCTCCAAGGTAAGGGTCACACCATATGGCAGATGCTGTTGAAGTCCTACATCCATATCCTCTGTGCCCACCTGAGTTCACCTGCAGCTGTGAATAGTTCCAGCATGTTGGCAGCTTCCCAACTCCAGGCTGGCCATTCTCTTTTTCTCTGTCAGAGGATTGCTCCAACACCTAAGGAGCTGTGCATAGATGCAACCCAGAAGGGCATGGTGATTTTCATCCCAAAAGATAACTCCATTAATGAGGGATGCAAGCTGATAAATAACCCAGCCTCCACAGCCTCTGGTGAAATGATCCTGAGGCATGTTCTTAATGATTTCTTAGAGCATGCCCAATCGGATTGAGGTGCCTGCAGTGGTGACTCACTCATGAAGGCACAATCTATTGGCATTTCTCCCTTTTCTGACTCACACCACTTCATTACTAGTGCTTGCTATTGGAGCAGCCCAAACTAAGTCATACACTAAGGCGAAAAATCTATAATGTCTTTTTTTGGGACAATGCAAATGAATTACGTGAGGGGTTAGCAGGAGAGTTCTTTGACCTGATTTGACACTAAAGAAAAGCAGAGGGAGGAAATTGCCAAAGAATTTTAAGATACTTTATGTTTGCAGGAAGAATCTCTTGATGAGGTGAAATAGAAAACAGAGACTCTGTATTGTAAGTAGCCCTACAGCTGATTAGCTGAGATAAAACTTCTGAAGCAGTCTCTGTAGATGTGTGGTTTGCCTAAACTCTGATCCATAATAGCAGATCTATCCCTGTCAATAGTAATTCTCATTAATATTTATTTAGCAATTGGATTTCTTCCAGAAACTGTGGAATGTTCTATATTCATTGTTCCATATAATCCTCACAACTCTCTCAGCTATATTCTATTAAAATCCTGGTTCAGAAACGAAGTAGCTAAAGCTTAGAGAATTTATTTAAGTCTTTATAGCTCTCTGGGAAAAAAAAAATAGATGAGAATAAAATACTGTGAGTGGATTCACTTTTAATAATTAGCAGTTTCACTTATTTTCAGGGTCCTAAGGAAATAGGTATTTAAATCATATGCATATGGAAACAAGCTCAAACAGTCTTAGTAAATAACCAAGAATCATGTACTAGATGAAGAGTGTATTGAAGGGACCAGAACTGTGGAGTCCAAGGTCATGGTCTTCCCCCTGTCCCATGCTGCTGACCAACAAAAGCAGTCTCTGCTATTCTACCTACTCACAAGGCCAGCTTTATTATCAAATGTATACTCTTTTTTGATATATATGCACATGACAAAAAAAAAATCAGAGCACAAAAGGGTATGAAATGTAAATTCTCACTCCTATCTCATTCTAAGAGGCCAAAACAGTTAACTCGTGTTGGGTCCTTCTAAAAAATTTTCATGTACATATGTATTTAGCTTTGCACATTATTATGCACATTTTTTTTTTTAAAAAAACTAATAGTCCTGGAGATTATTCAGTTATCAGCAGCTGTGGAGCTCCTATCTGCCTATTTTAATAGCTTCATCACACTTCACTCCAAGGAGGTGCTACAATTTAATTAACCAGCCTCCTACTGGTGGTCATTTTTGCTTTCTAGACTTTTGCTGTTGCAAACAATGCTACAAGAAACACCCTTAACATAAACTTTTGAGCATGTGTATGAGCAGAGCCATACAATAATTTCCTGGGAAGGAATATTGAAGGATCAAAGAGTATTTCCATTTTTTTTCCTATTAATTACCAGTTGATGTATTAAACATACTAATTCCCAGGGAACACTTCTGTGACTAATAGGTTGTGACAGCATTTCCTTCTTCAAAGAGGACAGAGGGCATTTTCAGGTGGCAGCGGTCTTTGGAGTGTTTGCAGATAAGCACTGCTGCTGCTAGAGATGATTACTCCACTACCCTATTCAGTTCCTGTCTGCCCCCTGGTCATTGTTCCTCTGTGAGCTCCCCCTGTGCTGTCCCAGGTGCAGGAGGCCATCCTGTAAACAGACATTCCAAATACCAGGCGTCTCCATGGAGTGCAGGGGACCACTGCCAAGGCCGAGATTAGTCCAGAAACTGGACACATTCTTGCTGGAGAAACATATGAACTTAAATCCACAGCTTAGTATGGGCTTAAAAATTCAAATATCGGATCTGTGTTGAGAGAGGGGATCTGTAAGCATGCTGGGAGAATTTGTTTTCCTTGGACATCTTTTAATTAAAAACAAAACAAAACAAACAAACAACAACAACAAAAAACCAAAAACAAACAAAAACACCCAAAAGACAAAAAAATTCTGGCAAGTCTCAATTTCTTGATTTCTTAGAATGTTGATACAGGGTGCTAAGAACAAATAAATATATTCAAAGAGTTTTGACTTTGGCTTTGTATGTGCTGCAAGTATCAGTCAGTGCACTTGGCACTCAATTTTCTCTCTCTGTCTTCCCCCCTCCTTTTCCCCTTCATCCCTTTGCTTCTCTCTCTCTCTCTCTCTCTCTCTCTCTCTCTCTCTCTCTCTCTCTCTCCCTCCCCCCCCCCCCCCCCCCCCCCCTTTTTTTTTTTTTTTTTTTTTTTTTTTTTTTTTTTT
>NW_007728594.1:180436-193952 GCF_000696425.1 Galeopterus variegatus | reverse complement strand
CCCCCCCCCCCCCCCGAAATTCAGTGTCCTAATGAGTGCGGAATCTCCAGGCTCCTTTACCAGCCCATTTCTTTCTGTTCTGATCCTGTGCACCGTTTGCAGGTGAAACCACTTCCAGGAATGTGCCCCTCCTCTTTCCTCCCCCTGGGGCCACCTTTGTAAGCTCTCCAAAAATGCAAAGTGAAGACTTCTTTCAAGAACTGTAGAACCCTCCTGTGACCTTCTCTTTTTCAATCTTTTTCACAACCATCCCTGAGGCTGACAGACGTCCACTTCTAAGTCCAATAACGAGATGTCTATTGAGTCCGTTTAATTGTTTTCTCAAAATGAAGTTTTCTTAATTGCCTTTATTGGGTGGGAGTCTCTTTTGTTGCTGTTGCTGCTGTTGCTTCTCCTTGAAACGCACACTCCTTTGATTTCCCAGCTCCCGGTGAATAAGTCCCTGCAAGGAGCCCGTGGTCGCTGTGCGAGGCGGCGGCGCAGGTGCCTGCAAGCGTCTCCCACCCCGCGCTGCCTGTGCACCTCCTGCACGCCTGCCTGCTCCGCTGCCTCTGCAATGCTGCCAGCGTCTGCTGCAGGCACTGCCAGGACCTACGCAGCTCAGGAATTCAGAGGAACGTCTGTGACAGGGCCACAGCTATATCTCCTTTTGGGGTCTGGACGATTTCAATTTAGCAGAAATCTGCACGCTGGCATATGTGTCTCAGGATTACAATCCTTGGTAGACAGACAGTTAAAAATGTTTGGATTTAAGTGGTAGAGTAAAGGTAGTCTGTTATGACACCAAAGCAGGCCCATATAGAAGATTGCCATTTAGATATGTTCACTTATCCATTATTTTAGTTATTCAATAAATATTTTCTATATTCTCCAAGCTATGTGTCAGGCACTCAAGGTACAGAGGGGCTGCTGCTCTTCACCATTAGGTGGACCCAAGGTAGATATGAAAAGTAGAATTGCCGCTTAAATTTCATGGGCAGGAAATTTGTTTATAAACTTTGAAAACAGACCAGCCATAATAAGGGTGATTACAAATATTAAATTATATTTGGCATATGCCATCTTAGTTTTTAAAGGGTTTTGTAAACTTGGGATTAGAAAGACATGAGTCATGCATGCATTAACTTAGCTGGTATGTCTTAAAATTGTTCCAGATTGGTTCCACATCATGGCGGTAAACAAATCACCCCAAATCTCTGTAGTTGTTGCTATAACTGATCAACTTGCCAAGGCAGAAAATGAAATAACTCAGCGTTGTTGAGACGAAGACACTCTCAAGCTATTTCTGCAGCTGGAAGATGGGGACCTGGCCGATGGAATTATGCAGACAGCAGTTTTGGAGCGTTGGGCTTCCTTCCTTGAGAAATACCGGATCCAGAAGTCACATATAAATTCAGCTTCCAAGTTTTTCATTGTATTCTTCACAAATAAGAGTACTGTTCCTAAATAAAATAGAAGAATACAAAAACAAAATGAAAGAATAGTAAACAAAACAAAAACAAATTCCCTTGCCTGTGTTATCAAGGGAAAAGAGATCAGAAAACGAAGAGAAATGTATTGCTATAGCAGTCATGGTCTTATAAAATTTTTCATCCTTTTTCCCCCTCCTCTTCAATATTATCCTTTGACACTCCATGATACCCTAGATGTGAAAGGGAGCGTGGATACAACTTCTAAAAATAAAATAAAATGAAATAAATTACCAAAAGCAGTTGAGAAAACATATGGAGCTCCAAAATATAAATGAACAAAGACTAGGCAATCATCTTGCCCTTATGCCCAAAATTTACAACCCGTTGGGTGGATACTTCAATGGTTTGGGGCCTGCTAATTTCTTTTTCTAGAATAGAGCAGGCATTTGCCATTGGAGACCTGCTGTCAGCCAATCAGAGTGGCCAGTCGGGGCTGCTTTGATGTAACATAAGTTGGAGAGTAGCAGGTGGCCTTCCCTGCTGTTTATAGTGCAGCTTGGGGAGTTCTGTTAGATGTAACAGCTCCTCTTTATCTGCATGGAATCTGTGTAAATCACAAAAGAACAGATGGAAAAATAGTCACATACCGCCATTCACCTCTTAGAAGCAACTCATAAACCTCCGTACACCACCCGCCCTGTCTCAAACACAACCAGAGGGTTGGTCACCTAACTGCTACACGATAATCATTTTGTTTACAAAACATTTAAATGCATGAATTAGACAAAGAAAACAAAAGCAGCAAATGGTTTAAACTAGCACAGATGTTATATATATGTATTTTACCATTATATTCCAGATTTAGGTTAACTAAATACAGAAAAATTAGAAATTATCTCTCATTTACCAGTTCTAAATAACTTATAGAACTTCTTGGTGATGTTAGATGATGCTAGTGGTTTAGTATGTCTGTTCATTTGATTGTTGTTTTAAAAATACAACTGTGCAATTGCCTGTCAATATTTTTTTTTTAAAAACGCTAAATAAATTTCTAAGGATTGACCTATATAAGTTTCATATTGGAAATCATCAACTCCCCCTACCCCCAATTGATTTAGACGGGATTTTATTTGAAGTGTAATTGAAGCAAATATTTTAAATTCACCCAAACATTTCACTATTTGCTTTATGATGTTCACTTAAAACACAGCAAGTGGTACATGTCTGTGCATAAGATATATATATGTGAGATCACGTGGCTAACCAAGTTTGTGGAAAAAACATAATTTTGTATAATTAATAATTTGTTTAGAATTTAGCCAGGAAATGGAAAGAGGATAAGGAAATTATTCCTAAATGAGGAGATGGCAGGAACAAAGGAACCAAGGTATATGGCAGAGTAGGGCACGATGCAAACTGCCTCCCAGTGTCTGTAGAGTGTTATTTGTAAGAGGTGTTGAAAGAGATGAATCTATGGGTTAGTGAGGTCTTGACACAGAGGATTGTAAAGGTCTCATGAAATACATGGGCTTTGACTAGATATGACCAAAGTTGACTACTAAACGTTGACTTTGATCTATCTATAATTTTAAAATTTGTACCAACAATACATTAAAAAAATACTTAAATTTGTCCACACACCTAGAGGGCACAGAAGTCATTCGTTAGAGAGACACTATTATTCAGAGATGAAGCAATTTCTATTTTCTTAAGGATCTCTATAGTGTGCAGAAATAATGTTATGGAAAATCCTTATTTTGTGAGTGATGGGCTTACAAAACATGGACAACCAAGTCTTGAACACAAAACAATAGTGAAGTTCAGTGTCAGCAGAAGTCAATATTCTTACAAAAGTGTCCCAGGAGTCTCCTTTTCTATAAGGACTCTATAAATTCCAAGAGAACAGAAAACACATGGGGATTGTTTCTAGAGCCTCATAAATAAATTCTCCATAAATTCATGTCCAGGGAGAGCAACTAGCAGTTATTAGACCTGTTTCCAAGTGGATACAATTTTTCCATCCAGGGAACACTTGGCAATGTCTGGAGACATTTTTGTTGTCACAACTGATTGGAGAAAGTGTTATTGGCATTTAGTGGGTACAGGCCAAAGATGCTGCTGAACACAGGATAGCTCCCACAACTAATAATTATCCAGCCCTAAATGCCAATATATCTGTAGTTGAGAACCCTGTTTGAGACAGTTAAAGCTTTTAATCATATGTTCTGTTCTCAAGAGAATGAGACTCCAAGTGTTGCCATGTTCACTCACATATATTTGGACATATGAGGGGGCAAGGCTTTGAGGTTGTTCTTAAGGTCATCAAATACATGACCTTCTTATATAATGAATTTTTCTCCCTTGAACAAAATCACACAAAGTCCTTTGTGTGTGTGTGTGTGTGTGTGTTTGTTTTGTTTGAATATTTATATCCTTTTGAAAAGTTGCTAATGAAAAACAGTTGCTTTATTAAACTAAATTATGCTTAAAATAAAAATGTTTTTAACAAAGTTCCAACAAAGAGCTCTCCACTTTTAAATCTTTGTTTTGAGCTCAAGAGTGGTCAAATAATTTTATCAGAGCTAGTAGGAAGCAATTAAACATATTTCCGGATACCTATAGAAAAATGCTTTTTGCATCAAAATTTCAATAAGGATGGGACCAGATTTTCATTATATCAGGTTAAGATTTCCTACAAAGTTATTTTATTTATTTTAATTTTTTAGGTAGTTAGATATGTTTTCTTGGTGTATATCAGACTGTTAGGAATACTTACTTTGTTAGTTTTCTGTGATGCAAAGTTATAAGACAAATTTCATAGTGACATTTTTTTTTTCCTTTTAGGCATTTATTCACTTTTTGATAATCTCTGTTATTAAAGTTCTCTTTTGTCACAATAGAGATTACTACAAAAAACCTAGTAATTCTATATTTCTACTAGAGAATTACTTGAGAATGCTTTTACTTTTTTTCATCATGCCAAAAAGTTTTTTAAAAAGTAGACAGGAATCTGTGCTTTTTTTTGTTCATATGAAGCGGTGTCATGTAACAAGCATAAGGAAAAAACAACACCAAGGAAAAAACAACACCAATGATCAAAGGTAATTACCCAAAATCATTTGAGCTAAAATAATATAGCAAGATATTTTGGATTATTTTATTTACTTTTACTGTTGATAAATGTAATAGGTGAATTTTTAATGTCCACTCTGTACTCTTGCACTCAAACTTCTGTCAGAGAATGCAAGGTAACTTAACTATCTCTCAAATTTAATCCTGGATTTTAGTTTTGATAAAAAGTCTCATTGAAGCAACACACACATCTCATAAGCAAAGAATTTTTAACACTTGCTTGCTAAGAGTTTACAAATGTAGCTATCTTTTTAATATGTAGCTGTGTGAAAATAGGAGAGTGGCTCCAGAATCCTCACAAGTTGGTTTTATCTTTAAAACTTGGTTATCCTTTTAATCTTTAAAACTGAGGTCATTATTTCATGCAAGGTACTCCCTTGAAAAAAAAATTTATTTTATGGACAAATAATATTTATAAAACCTACTTAGTTTATTATTCTCTTGGAGAGTCCCAATACACATTTTAAAAAGAAATCAACAAAAACCTGCTTGATTTTGTCTATCCCAGCATGTCTCCTATTGAATCTAAAGTTATAGTCTCATTCTTCTATTTGACTTTTGTTTTTGTTTAATTACATCTGAAGTCTTGTTTACTAACTACTAGCTACTTTATTTCTTTTTAGCATTTTCATCAGGAGTGCCAACAGGACAAGAGGTTAAACTTAGATATGCCTCCATTAATTATTTTTTATAAATGTTTTAGTGAGGATGGGTCCCTGTTGAATTTTTCATACTACCCCAGATGCCATTTCCTGAGACAAAATAATGAGGAATATGCACAGACAAATTTAAAAAAAAAAAAAAAAACAAACAAACAACCAAACAAAATCTAATAGCAACATCCAACACAACATTTCAACCTCCTTTGTTTAAAAATAACACATCACATATAAGACCAGAGTTGTATTTCTCTCTTGAGAAGTCAGCATATATTGCACCATATACAGGAAGCATTTTGGGGACACATTTGTGATCGAATTTAATGCCCTTCCACAGTCCCACCATCATTTATGTCTTTAGTGGTAAAGATGATGCTTCTTTCTTTTATTCATACTTGATTGTCAAATTTAGTACTTAATCTGTAGCTTTTCCTACCCCTTCTTCTGAAGCCACATTTTAGAGCTTTACTTCTCTGTCTTAAAAAAAAAAAAAATGTTGGGAATTAAGTCTCACGGGGCAAAATCAAGAATAGGAATTGTTCTAAATCTAAGCCAACCTACACCCTGCCATCCAGTTTTCCCGCACAGGAAATGGATGAATGTGTTCAGATCAGAGTGTAAATTGGCATGGACCTTCATCTGAAATGCAATAAAGTTAGAGAAGACTGGATGATTTTTAAAAATGTATCCTTATTCATATCCAATGCTTCCTCTGCACTTCTGTGTACCATCTGGTCCTGATGGTCGAAGTGCCAAAATACCATAAGGAAAGTTGTTTTTGTGGTATTTCCAGTCCAACCAGAATCAGAAAGTACCAGAAATCTCTTGAGAAAAGCTGTTGTCATAGGACACAAAGCTCAGTTTGTCAAACCAAAGAGTTTAAGAAAAGTGGCTGAAATCAAGCTACCATACAAATTTAAATGCTGAACAAAGAAAGGGTGTTCTGAGCTTTGGGTTTACTGGCTATCTTGCACCCAAACACATACACAAAAATAGACTCTACCAATTCTTCATAAATGTATCTCATTCCTTCACAAACTTCAGTTTAACTTCTACTCCTTGGGTTGTTTATCCCTAAGTTGTTTATGCATTGATTTTTAAAGAAAATATTTATGGATAAATAAAGCATGGAATTTCCAATGAGAAATGATTGGGAAAAGGGAGCATTATACAGACCCACTGAGTGGATGACACCAAATTTAAAAGCTTTAATAGGATACATGTGATATGTCCAAAAACTATCTGGTATTGATCCGTGATGAGCCCTTTGATGTCCAAAGAGTTCTTTTACATACCTTTCTACTTCTGCACAGGACATCACAGCTTGTCAAATACAAGGAATCTTGAATCTTAGCAGACTCAATCTGTGCTGTAATCTTACTGCCCAGAACATTTAGACTGGGCTGGTAAACTTGGCAAGATTTTCACTTCCATTCAATCCCCAAATCTTCTGAGATTTGATACTGAATTTTATTCAGCTTAATTTAGTTCTTTTTTTTAAAAAAAATCTCTAAGTAGGGCATGAGTTTAAGGGATGAGTACTATTGTATGACAATTAGTATGTTAAGGAGAACATAAGCTTTCATGTTAGACAGACACAGATTCAAATCCTGGTTCTACACCTGCCAGATGTATAACCTAGAGCTAGTTACTAACTGCTCTGATCTTAAGTTTTCTCATCCAAAAATAGAAAACCAATCATTTTACCAAGTTAAAAGGATCTATGCACTATGAATATAAAGTCAGAGTATAGCAGGTGCTCAGTTTTCTCATCAACTCTAGCTGTTATGAGGATGATAAAATAATAGCTTCAGGGAAGATGCTTAAGAGATTGGCAATTATAAAAATGCATCACAATTTTTGCTTAAGTTCTTTCTTATCCATTAAAAGAGGAAATAATAACTCTGGGGATGCAACTCACATAAGCTTGGGAGGTAATGACAATGTTCTCCATTAGAAATACTACCTACTAAATTCCCATAGGCAATATTTTAAAATATTTTATTGCATGAAATTGGAATGTCTTGAGAGTGGCATGATTTGACCTGAGATGTTTCTGAATCCATGTAAGACACATCTCTCGTGGGCATTGTTAGATCACTCACTATGTCCTCTGCCTAGTCCCAAAGATGATATTCTCCCAAAGAACTACAGAAAGTCAACACAATTCAGACCAAAGTTGTAACTGAAAATATAATTCCTGCCTTTGAATTTTAGAACTGTATTATCTGTGTCTGGGATATGCACTACAATATAGCTTGCTAAAATATGAAATATTTTCCTAAGACAAATAGTCTAGCTCGTTATATTTTCTTGAAACATCTATTATTTTCAAATAAAAGGCCTGACCAGACCATCATAAAAATATGAACTTCATAGTTGTTCAGGGAAACATGACCTTGACATGCCCAGGGTCTAGTGCTTAAGCCCAAAGCCTCTAGATCCCAGAGTAGTGATGTCTAATTTCAAAGTTGTTACTGAGCTGTTTCTGATTCTTTTAATTTATATGATTTAACTTCTCTGCTCTCGTTCTCTTGAATCTCTTGAATTGAGTTTAATCAGTTAAATCACTCACACTCCCTCAAAACTGTTTTTTCTTTATATCATTCCCATATAACCCACTCAAGAAAGCAATTAAGGTGTCATTCTACAAAGCACCAAAGGAGTGTGAAGATCTGCCTTCTGGAGAACTTTGCCTGAACCTTCCTCCTTCAACACTGTGCAGACCACGGGAGGATGTACAGCTGTTGGCAGTTGCTTTCTTAACTCCTGTCACCCAGCACTGGGGTTCATTGCCCAAGCTAAACTAATATGAATATTTTATTTTTCCTGAATGATAAAACATATATACTGTTTTTGCCTGAGTTTGAGACACTATCTTATTAGGAATGCAATCTGTCAAGAAAAGCAAAATATATCCAAAAAGAACTCCATTGTTTCTGTGTTATGTTACAATACTTTTATTAGTTGGTGACATTCCTGAGACAGCACCTGCTACATGGCTTTGGGTACTGGCCAGAAATGAAAGGGAAAAGCAATGTGCAGTTTAAATCCAAGCAGCACAGCAGTGCAGGGATGTTACAGAGACCAGGGCTGAACAGTTAGGAGGGTGGAGGGAATCTCAGGGTGTAGACACTTGAGTTCAGTGTGTATGTGAATGCCCCAGTCATTGTCAGAAATTTCTGGACAGGCAGATAGTAGAAATGCTTTCCTTTTTGCTAGGTGCATATATTCTACATAACCATTTACTTTCCACCCTCTGTACTTCTCAGGAGATGGTTCTTTGGAAATTTGAGGGAGTCCTTGTCGCTTACAGCTTTAAGTATAGACTCTTACTAGTTCAAAATGAGAAATGAGTACTAAAATGTTGGTATTGGTAAAACTTCACTTTGAGTAAAAACAGTTAAAGGAGAAAAAATACATATTTTAATATATAACATATATTTGTACATATCTATATAATTCCTTTTGATGGGCTAGTATACATTTTTTCTTTAGAAAAATATTTTGATTTTTCTCATCCTCTTCATCAGTTTTTATTGTAAATAATGTAAAATACACAAAAGCTAAAACCTCTTAAATTTATAGCTGCTTTTGAGATGGTCAGAGAGTAAAATTTCTGTAAATTTAACTCACTGTTTCCTTTAGACCTCTCAGTAGCCACATGGTTGGGGGAGGGGGTAAGGGGTGGGGAAAGATGAGCCAGAAAACCAAACCAATGATGATGGCAGTGGTAAAAAATGTGAATTGCTATTTCTCAATAATTAATTAAACTTCAGAGAAATAGTAACTGGGAAAATCAATTTCATCTATTAAAAGAGAAAACTACAAATCCAATTAGGCGGGACTCTTTGTATGTTGTTGTTGTAAATTAAAAATGAGCCTTAATTCAGAAGAAGCCTTTGTTTAGAAATGAGACACTAAGTCATTCTTTTTTTCTAACTAAATTGATGGTGTACTGCTGTTGACTTTCTGGTTAAAGAGTTCAGAAACAAGGTTTCTTGACCTTTTCTCCATATATCTGATGACTTTAGAAAGTGATGACTTTATAGGATGTGACCACATGGCACATTCCACTGTGAGGCAAGTGCAGAGCTCCCAGAAGCCCCAGTGGGGGAGCAGAAGAGGCTGATATTCAGGTGAGTTACTGGGTCCCCACTGAACATGAGTCCATAATATTTTTCTTCAGACTCAAATGAAAGTTCAACTTGTTTCATTCAAATTATTGAATATGTTCTTGCACCTACATGGTTGATTTTTGTGAGTGTATGTGCACACACGTGTGTGTGTGTGTGTGTGTGTGTGTGTGATTTTAGAAAAGAATAGAGACTTCGTGTAATTTGAGCATACGAATCTCATTATATTCTGCTTTGAATAATTTACCCTCTCTCCTCAATAAGTCAGGAATGAGGTTAAGAAAAATAGCAGGATTTCATGTCATGAATGTTGCATTCTGAGCTCAGTAAATGCCATCTTTCCATTTCTTCTGGGAATTCTTATCAATGTGATGGGCTTGTTTATGGAACTAAATCAGAATCTTAAAAGCCTCTATATGCTTTGCTAAGACAGGGAGTGCTCCTGAACTTTAAAATCAATTGCATCGATTCAATTATAGAACATAAGTGAAGACTAATGGGTTTTATGTTCATTAACTTCTAATTTACATAAGATAGAAGATGTTAATATGGTCCCAGAGTCTTTGTGGGAAACCTTTTTAGTTGAGCTAGAGAAAATAGGAGTACCATTTTCATTTGTAATGGGTTGATATTCCAAAAATCAAGATATATGATCTTTAGATCAATCCCACTATTCTTCCATCTTTTCTGTTACCAAAGAAAATGTGTGAATTCTGGGTTCAATCAGTGCAGTCCTTTTATCAGTTGCTCAATTGCTTTTATAAGCAACATGTGGCTTCTCTTGTTTTACCAAAAGTTAAAAAAAATTGACATCAATTTGAATTTTTCCGAAGTGCAGAAAAGTCAAACAGCCAAAATTAGGACTTAAAGGCAAGCTTGAAATATTTCCAAGTTGAATGACATGCAAATAAATCTTAATTATTTTAGGGATTTTTTTTCCCCCTGAATTAAGAGTTGCTTTGTTTCTGATGTGTTGTCCTTTGCTGAATACCAGCAATGATATAAATATAATGTGTAATTAGAAAATATGCTATTTGGGAAACATCTAAACCTTGTGGACACAAATTGGAGTGGGAGTTAGATGAATCAAATTATTTCTTAATCAAGTTCTGGATGTGATTTTTTTCCTAGCCTTTGGATATCCTGCTTGTTTACTTTGGAAAGCAAGATAGAAATAATTTCCATTCTGCAACTCAGTCTTTATTTGGAAAGTACTAGATGGTTGTCTTGTGATCATATTCCATTTTTTCATTCAAAATTTCTATTTTTCTTATTATTGTTGAGATGGGCATGTGGTAGTGTTTGATTTGAGTAATATTTTACTTATGTATGGAATAGTTTTAGATATACTCAGAGTGGTTTCTAACCAATTTGGATTCAAAGTAAAACTTGACCACCGTTTTGGTTACTTTGAGCTATTTAATGATTCTGAGACTCAATTTTCACTCTGATAAAATGGTAACAGTATTTCTACCCCTTATCTTTTAAGAGGGAGAGATTATTTAAGATATTACTTACAAATCAGCTAGGTCAAAGAGTGATATGTAGAAAGCATTCAATAAATGGTAGGATCTGATATCTTGGTCTACTTACACCTTCTTTTGCACTGAATTTTCCTACCTGGGGTATTTTCCCTGACATGAGAACACAAGTGTGCTTTCCTATTTTCTATTTTGGTTAACTCTGTGTATCCTCTCTCATTGTGTACGATTAGGTTTGGCTACATAAGAGAGTGTTACACACTGGAAATACCATATGTAAAAAAGTGTAAGTTAGAAAGCTAGAAATAAACCTCACACAAAATGGACATTGAAGTGGAATAGACTTTCTCTGGAAGCCTTCAGTTAAAAAAAAAAAAAAAAAAAGCAACAATACAAAATGAAACAAAACAAACCCACCATTTCTTTAAGTCATATGTATTATATTTGACATTAAAGTAGAAGGGGGATTAAATTTTTAAATATCCCATGATAAATAGAGTAACCCAGTTCCTTACTTGTCCAAAAGTATCTCATCCATTATCATATTAGTACACAGAAAGCGGCACACTTTCATATTTCTGAATGTTTATGTCATTCTTCTTTACTGACTCTCACACAGTTTTTCTTTGATAGATTATAATCAGGTTCCTTAAAAGCATTTGAGCTCATTACTTACAGTCACAAGATTGCTGTCTGAAAGTAAACCTTAATGTCAAATAATAAAAAATATCAACTTTGTTCACTCTGTTTCTTATATGCATGATCAGAGTTGAGATGAGAAATGTCACATTTTCAAGTCTCCAGTCCATTTTGCAGGTAAGAATACTCTGATAGGAGATGATTCTGAGGAGCCAAAAGATATTTTCAGGACCCAGGAAATTAAGGAAAAGAATTGAATAAAAGCTTGTGGGGTTGGACATATAGAATGGTATTGGAGACTTCCAAAATTGAAAAAGAAGGGGAAGGAAAAAGTTGAACAGAGAAAATTGAATGAGGTAAAAATGTACATATATTGAAGATATTCATTACAGATATTACAAGGCACAGAAATCAGGAGGATTGTTGAACTATATGACAGCCAGTGATAGCAGTCTGTGAGAAGGAGAAGGCTTCCTCTTACAATGGCGGCTCCCATGACCTTTACTATTGCCACTGTGGCTGCTGCTGCTACTGCAACTAACCACGACCACCGGCACCTCTATCTTTCCACTTCTTAAAGGTGTGATGATTATGTCTAAGACACTATGCTAAGCTCTTCCAATGCATTTTATTATTTAAAACTCCAAATAAGACTTTGAGGTAGGTATTAGCATCCCAATTTTATTGATGAAGAAGTAGAGGCTTGAAGAAGTAAAGTAGTTGTACAAGGTAATATGATAATGTGGTTATTTTCACACAAGTTTCTTTGACCTCAGAAACTGATGTCCTTAAGGGAGTGAGAGAGTAAATAAGGAAAAAGTAAAGATTAGGACTTTAGGATTAAGTTCAATTGCACATAGCAGAAAACCCAAAATAACAGTGGCTTAAAAGTAAAAGAAATTGGGCCGGCCCGGTGGCGCACTGGCACTCACGCCGAGGGTTCGGATCCCACATGCAGACCGGTTCACGCTCACTGGCTGAGCGAGGTGCGGGCGCGGCACCGAGGGTTGTGATCCCGTTGCCAGTCCCGGTCCGGTGCGGGCACGACACTGAGGGTTGCGATCCATTGCCGGACACGAAAAAAGACAAAAAGGAAAAAAAAAAAAAAAGTAAAAGAAATTACTCTCTCACATAAAAGAACTACAGCAACAGGCAGTCTCCGGACATCAAGTATCCATTCTATTGTCTTATTTTTCTTCTTTGGTATATGGCTTTTGTTCTCAATATTGACTCCTGTTTCAAGTTGAATAAAGTAAAATAAATACTATATCCAGAGAAAACAAAAATTTGTATAAGTAAGGAAACAAAGTCAAAGTAATAAGCAGTGAATAATATTACATAGTTATAATATTCAAGGTTATTGAATTAATGCAAAGTTGTGATTTCACCACTGGGAGGTTGGCAAGAAGATTTTTTGTGTGTGTGTGTGTGTGTGTGTGTGTGTTTGGGTGGTGTTGTAAAAATAGTTATATTTGTATGTCTTCAATTAGAGAGAGATATATCAAGAAATAGCATCACTCTAGCAATGTAAGCATAGTATTCAGGTATATGGAAATAAAAACCAAATGAAAGGGTTAAAAATTAAGGTTGAAAGTAGATGGCTCTGAGTAGCAAGACTGTGGGAAGAGGTGAAGTGGAAGAATGGACTACAGATTTTCAACTTAAATCTTTCTTGCTTTTTAAAAGTAAACTATACAAGTAATAATTGTTTTAACATAGGTATGCTTATTAATTTTAGTTATAAAAATATTTTATTTATTTAATTTTTATTAGCATATTCATACTTATTCTTTATGCCCTTTATCCAATCTCTCCCCTTTCCCCCCCATTCCCCCTTCCCCTCTCCCCTGTAATAACCATAGTTTTGTTCTCTTCACCTGATAGATTAACTGTTCCTCTGTTGGTTTGTTGCCTAGATGATCTGTCCAGTAATGGGACAGGTGTGATCAAGTCATCCCCTATAATTGTGAAGCAGATGCTTCTTCTATTACTCTGGAGTGACCTTTCTTTGTGGAGAGAGAGGACTTTTTTTTTTTTTTTTTTTTTTTTTTTTTTTT
>NW_007728594.1:168388-180312 GCF_000696425.1 Galeopterus variegatus | reverse complement strand
TTTTTTTTTTTTTTTTTTTTTTTTGTTCTCTGCCGACACCTCTCCTTGTGTCAATGCAGTTGAGAGTCTGGTGTGCTATATGCACTGTGGGTAGCTGTGACTGCTGCTATAGAGACTAGCTGCTTTTGCAGCAACCATGGCAATTGCAGTGGTTATGGTGAGCTACCTGCATGAAAATGGTGTTTTTGGTGTGCTCTTTATGTGGTTGTGGCTGGGTCCAGCTTCCCCTGGCTCCATGCCTCAGGACCCTAGCTGGGTTCTGGTGCAGTGGCAGCAGCTTAAAAAATATTTTTATGAGAAAGCAAATAGCCATGATCTCTCAATTAAAAAATGAGCATTATTTACTTTTTGGGTATAGAAATATAGCAACTTTAGCCTTGGAATACTTTTTACATAGGTCAGTCATTCATTCAACAAATATTGCCAAGCATCTCCTGTGAGACACTGGGCTGAACACTAGATACAAAGATGAATAAGGCATCCCCTAACCTCAGTGTTATCACAGTCATGAGAGGAGTCCACAGCATGAAGTGAACCTTAAGGTAGATCACACAAGGGAACAAGAGCAGTGAAAAAGACACCGACAGGAAAGGAGAGCAAAGCCCAGCTGTGCTCACCCTGCCCATGGAAAGGAGCGTGCTGGAAAAATGGTGTACTGGCAAATGTCACAAAATTGGCTATCTGAAGAAAAATGTATGTGTGTATATACTTGTATGAGTTCATTATAAGTCTATCTGACATGAAAGCACACAATTTATGAAAAATAATAAAATAAATAATATTTTTATTGCACTTTCCCTATTAATTTATAATTTATTTAAATATCCTTATAAAATTAATGAAAGAGAAACAATAAAGATGCATATTGGAATCTCTCTCATTTGTCAATGGCACGACTAACTTCCTTGTTGAATCAGATAATGGTTTTGAAATACAAAGATAATATTTCCTCAATTTTTTTGTGCTCTTCACAATGTCATGCTATAGATGTGATATAGTTTTTAAGTTTAATCTGCATTGTTATAATTTTATCCATCATTTTTTAAGTCTACACAAGCACCAAAACAATAAACCAAACCTTGGTTTGTAGTGTTTGACAATTTCTGTGGTGTAAATACTTCTGCTCCACCATGGCTAATTTCAAGCTACCAGTGTGGGAAGAGATGTGTACCACCTTCTATTATATTTCTGCCATACAAATACAATAGGTGTAAATAACCTCGAGGACAAATAATCACAAAATGCAATAAATAATTAGGAACTGATGGGTTTAAGTATGTTTTACTTTTGTTTTCAATAGAATTTATTTAATCAAAAATTTATATAAATTCATTTTTTTAATGGCTGTGTTTAATGACTGTCTCATAAAATTCCTGAGGGTTGTATAATTGTTTCTCATGAGCTCATAAGACCTGACGCCAGCAGACCACTGGTTGTCTGATGAGTCAGTAACACATCCTGGAGAAGGTATAACCTCAGGTGAGGCTTAATAGGTAAGCA
Organism: Galeopterus variegatus; assembly: GCF_000696425.1. Lineage (NCBI taxonomy): Eukaryota > Metazoa > Chordata > Mammalia > Dermoptera > Cynocephalidae > Galeopterus > Galeopterus variegatus. The sequence goes on along the minus strand of NW_007728594.1, from coordinate 178,812 downwards.
AGAATTAGCTGCCAAACGGACTTGTGTATGGAAAGAGAGATAAGCACACTAAGGCAAAGTGGATGGATAATGCAGAGGGGAACACGATGTGCAGATGGAAATATGAGCAGTTCTCTGAGCTTAAGGTGATATTTTCAGAAAGCAAGGGCGTGATAGGAAAGATCCTGCAAACTACATCAAGGAGCTTAGAATGTATCCCATATCCCATGAGGTGTCATTGAATGATTTAAAGCAGAGGAGTGAATTATTCAAATTAATGGCTGAGGCATGATCTTCTGGACAATCTTTGCAAAATGAACTCAAGAAAGTACAAGGCCAGAAACACACAAACCAGTTAGGAGGCTGTTACACTGGCTCAGGGAAGTGATGATATGAACTGATTCAGGATAGTTGTATTTAAGCAGAAAGAGGAGATAACAAATTCCAGAAATATTTAGGAGGTAAAATCAGCAGGGCCAGTGATTGATTAGATGTAGGCAGAAGTGAGGGAGAGGAAATTGACCACAATGATGGCTTCCAGGTTTGCAGCTCAGCTTATTAATTATGGGGACATGGCCAGTAAATGGAGTCAAGGAGGAGCATTAGACTTATGGTGTATGCTAATTCATTCAGAGTCCAAAAATAGAATTTCAGTCATTGTGTAGCGTCCACGCAGAAATATCTTGCAAGTATGGCTGAAGATAAAATTTAGGGCATCATTAATATATAGGTGTTAGTAGATGTTTCTAGAGGGAAAACTGGGAAGCAGTAAGAGATATAGACCAAAGCAGAACCTGAAGACACATGTGCCCAAAGGAATTGGCAGAGGAACAAGGGCCAGCACTGGAGGCAAAAGGACTGAGCAGAGAGGTGAGACATGATAGGAAGACATAAAGCATGCACTCCAGGAAGAAAGACTGTTTGAAATAGTCAATAATGCCAAGTAAATTCCATATGCAATTTTGTATTTTTATTTGCCTAAAATTAAAAAAAAATAGTTTTCTCATGTTGCAAAAAAGTTATAAATATCATCTTGATTGGTATTTTTACTTTTAGAAAAGTTTAGTGCCCAAATGGTATGAGCTTATTATGGAATAATGATAAAAATATACAAATAAAAGAGAAGGAAAAACACTTTTCATCCCACTTCCCATCCCACTTCCCAGAGTTAGTAGCTATTAACATTTCAAATTTATGACTCCAGAACTTTCTGTGTATGTGTGCATGTAAAATAATAGATTATATTTAAATACAAAATAATATATTAAACTTAATTGATAGGAAAATGCACTATATTTCTTATAAAATATCTTAATGACTATGTACAATATCCAGTATGTGGCTATATTATACTTTGTATTATTGATGTCCATTATCCAACACTTTAAATTATTATCATTATTTTCAGCTATTATAATAAGTGCTATAAATAACTTTGTGCTTAAAGATTTTGTGAAAAATTTGAGTTTTTTCTTTTAGAAAAAAATCTCCAAATATAGAATTAACTGAGTGAAAGTATATAAACACTTTTAAGAATCTTGACACATCTGGTCAGCATGCTTTCCAGAAGTATAGGTTTGACTGGGTTTCCACCATCACTGAAAAATCTGCTCATTTCTCCAAGACTTTATCAGTGTAGAGTGCTCCCCAATTTTATTTGTATTTTAAAATAGTTTTTATAGTTCTTTCATCTATGATGAAAAAGCATATTTTAAAGCCAAATGTTTTTACATCATGTTATAAACTGGATGCATTAGTTCGTTTTCAGTTGCTTATCACAGAATACCTAAAACTGGGTAACTTATAGAGAAATACAATTTATTTCTTACAGTTTTGGAGGCTAGGGGGCACATCTGGTGAGGATCTTCTTCTTGGTAGGGGCTCTGTATGGAGACCCATGGCAATGCAGGGTATCACATGGTGAGAATGGCATGAGCAAGAGACCTAAACTGCTCATTTGCTCCCCGTATAAAGCCATCAGAACCACTGGCTGATAACCCATTAAACCCTTAACCCATTAGTGGATTAATCCAGTTCATCAGGGCAGGGCCCTCATGGTCCAATCACCTCCTAAATGTCCCACCTTTCAATACTGCTACGTTGGGGATCGATCTTGCACATGAGTTTTGGAGGGGACAGTCAACCTGTATTTGGGTTATCATTATGCTCTTGCTGTTTCCTTTGAGGCAATACACTGAACTTGCTATGGCTGTCCCTACAGTGTATCTTTGTGTAAATAAAACCACACATATCAGAAGTTCTGTTTAAAAAGGAATGCCAGCATAGCTTCTCTGAGCAGAGTTTAATATGTGTATGTGTGTGATTGTGCACACATGTGTGTTTGTGCATGCAAACTCTTATGTAGCAGGTTGTAAAATTAAAGATGTTCTAATGTTGTTAATGGTGATAGGTGAGATTACCATTCATAATAGGTAACAACTTTATAGGCCTAAGTAACTTCGTTAAATGTTGTCCCTACATATGCCTGTATATATATGCCTGTATAAGCAGGTACACACACACACACACACACACCATGTATTTGTAGATATATATATATATATGGTGCTATTGAGATGAACACTTAGGGGGAAATTTCTCTCTTTAATTACCATCAAGTGATATGGTGATATGACCTGATAGTTTTCAAAACCACATTAAAAAAGCTTTAATTTCTAAGTTTGACATGCAGAGGTATCTCTTTGCATGTTTAATTTTATCAGCAATGAGACATCCAGGGGAGTTTGACAAATGCATTCGGCTCTGTGGTTGCTTTTTTGCAACCCTCTGGAGCACCTTTCCAGCCCTCTGTATTCTGAGTGACATGCACACATGCCCTGTTGATGCCCTGGCACCGATTAATGGAGTCTACGTAATCGAATAAAATCTGGATGTCAAGGGTATTTCAGTCTGACCTCCAACCCCAACTCTCTCAGTGGAGAAACACACAGCTCCCACCTCCTCCACCTGTTGACTTGGAGACCATTTCCAGAATGAAGGAGCCCTTGTAATAGGAAGAACTCTTGTTTCATTCTGGGCTCTGTTTTTTTCTTTATATCCTAGGGTTGTAATTATCTCATGATAAGCACCTTTGTGTCTAATGACTTAATTAGGTACTCACATAAGTGCTGTAAATGATGTTTTATGCGATGAAAACGTGTAACATGTGGTAAATCATCAAAGTTCTTTCATGCCGGACGGGAAAGCAAACGAATCAGCCTGGGACTTTAATTTCTCTCTCCCCCATACAGGTGGGAGGGAAAATACTTCTTTATACTAAACAGATAGGGGAGGGTATAATGGTGTTTTCCTGAGCTCTGACACTTTTTAATCTGCCCGATACACATACATGCAAAGTTTAACATATGACTGCTGCTGCTTCCCAAAATAAGGCCCATTAGCCAGACAGCAAAGCAGCAACAGCTGTTTGAATGCTGTAGTTTCATATTTTTCATTTTTCCTTTCTTTTTCTTTACTGTATTGTTGTGTGTTGTGGGTGTGTTTAGTAGGTAAAATTTAATATTTTTGGAACCATAACATTTTCATCTTGTTACCATATTCTTAGGCAAAACCTTCAATGAAAATGACTCAAAGGTCATTAAGAAATTTCCAGTGGTTTTCTCTACAAGTGTAATATGACTTTTAGTGAAACAATAGACCCGTAGGGGAAGAAGAGTATGATGTCTTTCCTCACACATAATAAGAATCACGACTGACACCCCTATAGCAAAAGACAGGTTAGAAAGAGAAAGGTGTAGGGCCAGCCCATGGCTCACTTGGGAGAACGTGGTGCTGACAACACCAAGTCAAGGGTTAAGATCCCCTTACTGGTCATCTTAAAAAAGAAGAGAAAAGAAAGAAACAGAAAAGCGTAACAAATATATTTAATCAAAGTTGTACATGACACAGGAGCCTTCAGAAAATGAAGACCCAAAGATCCAGGGAATACTGTCTGTTTTCATCCTTAGAATGGACAGCCGTGTAGAAATATGATTTGATGAAAGGGTATGACCTAATGATAATAGACTGAGAGGGAAACCCAGTAAAGCTGATCTATCTAGATTCTTGGCGTCTTTGTGTGGCATTCCTTCCTCCTGGGTATGGGGCAGGACCCCTCTGGAATGAAGGTCGTCAAAGAAGAAGGCAGAGAGTGACCTTTCTAGATTTTATGGCTTGCTTTGGGAGAGGGGGATTTTAGTTTCTATGATCCGCTTTGTGGAAGTGGAATTCTGGTTTCTATGGCTTACTTTCAAGGGAGAGAAAGGGATAGGAGAAGGTCAGAAAGGCCTTGCTCCTGAAGCCTTTCCATCTTCTTTTAGTTCAAAGTATTCAGCATGCCAAGGTGCCATACTTTATGCTCTCATGGTTCTGAGTCCCAACAGAACCAGTACTGTCTTTTTGTCTCACTCAATTGATTTTCGTATGAAGGATTTTGTCGTGAACTATGATAAATGATGTTTTTAAAAATGTTTACTCTGTTGCAATAATAAAATTAAGAGAAAGTATTGCAGGTTAAAAAAAAAAATAACCACCTGCCATTTCAGTTTTCTAACTCTCTGCTCAAATCTCTTTATGTTCAAATGTTAAATGGTTATTTTCCATTGATAAGTTAGTAAACACTATAAGAAATTGGCCAGATTTTAACTGGTTCTATTGTTAACTTGAATAATTATAGAATATTTTAACCTGCCCCTCTCCAAATATTTTGCATTTTCCGCATTTAATGTTTACCTTTTCCAGAAAGGTTTCTGAAATCACACGAGCTTAAGACAATGTGTTTTTACATTAAATTTCTATAGTGTTACCTGTATCATTAATTTGTCAGTTATGTCCAGTTACTTATTTTTTTCATTCATTCACTTATTTATTTCATTTAACAGACCTTTTAACATGCCTACAATATTTCTGGTGCCAGGTCATCTTTTGTTGTATTGAATTATTAATGTTATTATATTGGATAAAAATGCTGTTTACTGATTTATTGCATCACACAACAAGGTTCTAAACTTCTTAAGGGTCAAGACCTCATACAGTCTAGATATGCAATAATTAATGAATTTTTTAATGAAAATTTGATTTTACCAGGAACCAAACATCCAACAGAACATATTTCTTTTTATTGTTGAAGTTACTATAAATAACATATTTTACATGGAATGTTTGCACATTCTACATATCTTTCTTTTGGAAGAAGTCAAACTGCTGACCCAAATAAATGCGGCATGCTGTTCAGGAAGAGTGGTATGTGGTTCAAGCCCACGAGGTTGCAGAGAAGCACTTAGTTTTTCATAAAATACAGAGCTGAGGGCAAGATGTAGGCAAGGGTTTATGGATTTGAGTACAGGAGTTGTGGAAATTTTTGCATGCCCAACTGAACCAAAAATACATGATATCTGACAGATAATGTAGTACTCCTTCAAATACTGAAATAAAACGTTGCAAGTTAGTTTATACTAAAATTGGGTTGTTTTTAAGAAGACTCATGATCGGTGGCAAGTTCCTTACCCTTTGTTTCTAAAACTGTGGTAAGCACAAGAATCACCTAGGAAACTTGTTAAGCATTTGGACACTCCATTTTTGGAAAACCCACAGCTACAATTGTTGGTTTGCTTTAATGGATTGTCAGAATTGGGAAAGACCTTAAATCAATACAATTCAGCACTTTTTAAAAGGTGTCAGGTATTGCCTAAAGATGAGGAATTCTAAAAATTTGGAACCATTCTCCAGATTTGGACTAGGTCCTCAGGAATGAATGACTAGAGTTAAGACTCAAAAGAGAGGTATTTTGTAGATATGGAAGCAAAAAAGAATAAGAAAAACTGACCCTGAATAATGCAATCTGAGGAGGGAATTAGTGCTCTCAGGTGTGTAAACAAAGATGACTACCCTAAGCCCCTTCTGATCCAGTGTGGCAAGTGCTAGGTGGGTGCACATTATCAGTTAATCCTCAGTCCATCAAGTTGTGGACTGTTTGAACAAAGAAATCCATCTTTTCATCCATTAATGTGTATACGGCAGAACTGGAAGAGATAGAGGGAAAGCTTTTGGATAATGAATGATAGATTTAATTAGAATTTTGTAAAAAGACAAAGCAAGTCTTCTGACAGGGGTAGGGAACAGAAGCAAAGCCTCTTTATATGGTAATGAGCCATTCACCACTCTGACTTGCCAGTGAGAGGCACCATCATGTGCCTGCCTTAGGAGTGCTGGAGAGAACATTAGCATACCAGCACAATCTACCTCTCGATGATGCTCCTTCAGGTTATTTATGGAAATAACTTTTACTGATTTCTGAAAGTTGGCTCTATGCGATCTTTACAGGTAATTTTGAGGAAGAAAATGAATATATATATATTCAGCCTAGTTCTTAGATGTTATAGGTGAGAGATATTAGATCACCTATATCCTTGAAAAGAAGCTTCTCTGAATTTATATGAATTGAAGAAAAATGCTTAGATGCCAGAAGAAAAACAGGAGCTCATAAAATGTTCTACAGGGGCTGGACATCTGCTAAACTAAGAGCTAATGGGTTTCAGAATACACTACCGCAAAATATCGTGCCTTGGCCTATTGAATACTTTTAAGATGGAATCTGAGAAAGAGCAGGTGCAGGAAGGACTCTCTAACCTCCTTCTCCCCTGAGGAAGGTCATAAGACCCTCATATAAAGGTGTCCTCTGTATACCCGGAGAAAAGGAACATCTTTATCTCCAAAGATAGAGAGGTGCCAAGGAATCTAAAGGAACATGCCCTGCTAAGTTTCCCCAGTTTACTGCCTTAGTTCATAACCTTTTATTCTATCACAGTTTATGACTCTTAACTCTCAATCAAACTTAGTATAAAAACTCTTAGGCTCAAACATGTTTTGGCATCTTCATTTCCCTATGAAAACTCCTCTGTCATATAAAACTTATATTAAATAAATTTTGTGTTTTTCTCTTATTAATCTGTCTTCATTAGCATAATTTACAAGTCTCCAGCCAATGATCCTAAGACGTATAGAAAGTAAATCTTTTTTCCTCCCCTACAGAGCTAATCTGCTAATAAATGTTTATATACAGAAAAATGGAAGACAGAAAAATATTTCAATTAAGGTAACTAAAGAATGATAGCACAACTTAATAGTTTTTTTATTAGCACATAGAGCATGGTACCTGGCACCACATGCTTTAATTGGAGATCTTTGAAATGAATGAAAGATAAAGAAAAGTGATAGCACAGTTCTTTCTTTTTAAATTATTGCTTTGTAATATGATACACTACAAAAAAGCAGTGTTTTAATTGTTGCCAAGAAAAGATACCTTGTCCCATTTAGCTCTTATATTCTCAGCACAAAATCGGTATCTAAAGAAGGAAAGGAAAATAGTACAATAAGGAAGGTGCGGTGAGATGATGGAGAAATTAGACGAGCCAAGTGTGAAAGTTCAGAATGTCCACGTCAGCTTCAGTCTTACCTTTATCACCTGGAAAGCAGATGACCTTGAATGTTATTGCTATGAGCCAGTTGAGTCAGTCAGAGTTCAATATTTCAATTCTCCCAAAGTAAACCTAGCATATAAGACTGAATTAGTTTTATCCTATATTTTCTGTTTGCAATGAAATTGTTATAAGCAAATCCTATCAGGAAGTCTTTTTTTATGCCTAACCATGATCTCTTGTACTGTTGTTGATGCTCATAGCCATGACTTTTGTCCTCAATAGAGATTAAAAACAGCTGGTTGCAATTTGCAGCACTACAATGCTAACAGAACCTTCAGCATAAATGCAGAACATTATTAAGTTGTCCCTCAGACTTTACATTCCCAGGCTAAATAATTTCTGTTCTTTAACTTCCTTGTTACCCTCATTCTTTTATCTGTGAACCATCTCCATGGCTCTGCAAGTCCTTGAAGTAGGTGTGATACCAGGCAGGTCTTAGGGCTATTTCCACATGAGCTCCATGTGCCAAGCTCCTATTAAAGCCATGAGAGCAAAACAGACCCAACCACAGGCCTAGGAGTCTGGAGGGGAGGGCTGGCATTGGAAACACAGGGAACTAATGAGTGACTCAGGGTGAGAGGGAAACGATCAGAGTGGTCTCAGACGAGAATCAGGCATTCTTGGAAAGCCAGTAAGTTGAGGACAGTAAAGTCTGGAAAGCAAACTATGCATACTGAAAGGTAGGTAGATGTCAGATAGCAGTCTATGCCACTTGTTCAGGGCACAGGAGCACAGGCTAGCAGCTTGAACATCAGAGGCTCTGCATGCCCAGCCAGATGAGCTAGCCAAACATGATTAACAAAAAGGCCGGGAAACACAAGAAACACTGAGAACATAGAGCACCAAGAGAAGAAGGAAACGCTTATACTAAGCCAAAGTTGTGCTTCCTAGAGGAAGCATCTCCCTGTTTCCTTTACAGGAGCGTCTTTAAGACCGATCATGCGATCCTCCACCCCATCCCCCCACCTCCGTAAGCTATGTAAGTGTGCACAAGGGGCTGGAGTAAAAAGTGCGAAAATTGTCAAAAGCTTTTAAAAAGTACACAAATATATTAATAATAATTATTGTGTATTCATATAACAAACATTTATTGTGTTCTGTTAAAAACAAATTAAGTGAAAGGCCGTCAGCTGAGATGGCTTCAGTGTTTTGGGTTCCTACAAAAGCAAACTGTTCAATGTAAACAGTAAAAGAAACTTAAGCTTAACCAGTCAGAAACTGCTGACTAACCTCTAATTAGGAACTTTCCACCAGATCATAGCCAAAAAAGACAAACTCCTAGCTAGAGCAAATCAATCAATTACTTTGCTTCTGCGTTCAGCTTATAAGAGCCCACAGCTCATGCAGCACAGTGGAGCTTTCTGAACCTCTTCTGGTCTGAGTGCTGCCTGATTCACGAATTGTTCTTTGCTTAAATAAACTGTTCATTATAATTTGTCTAAAGCTTTTCTTTAAACAGTACCTATCATGTACCAAATGCTAAATCAGTATTTAAATTCTGCTCTATTGCCCCAAATTAAGTCCTTCTGTTCATTTTTCTAATGACAGAAACAAGAAACACATAAGAGTATGGTTATCCTTAATTAGGATACCTTTTAACAGGTACTTTTACAGCATAACATAAAGGAAATTAGAAGAAAATATAGATAAGCTTTGCTTAACAAGATAAAAGTTTTCATTCATCCCACAAATATTGTTGATTACATACTACAGTCCATTACTAAATACAACTTTATATCTGAATTTAAGGAGCTTACAATCTGAAAAGAAGCTTGCAATTATAATAAACTAGTAAAATTCTGCAATGTGCGGAGGGATAAAATTTAATTTTCTTAAATAAAATTAATTAATTAATCCTCAATTAACCTCTTAATAGGCTAAATATCTAAATACAACTTTATATCTGAATTTAAGGAGCTTACAATCTGAAAAGAAGCTTGCAATTATAATAAACTAGTAAAATTCTGCAATGTGCGGAGGGATAAAATTTAGAGATCTTAAATAAAATTAATTAATTAATCCTCAATTAACCTCTTAATAGGCTAAATATATATAGAGAGATTTTACATGGCCTATGCTAGGGGCCCTTTTTAAAACCTTTTTTTTTGGCTTTATGTAGCATTTTGTTCCTTTTTAACCTAGAGATCTTAAATAAAATTAATTAATTAATCCTCAATTAACCTCTTAATAGGCTAAATATAGAGAGAGAGATTTCACATGGCCTATGCTAGGGGCCCTTTTTAAAACCGTTTTTTTTGGCTTTATGTAGCATTTTGTTCCTTTTTAACCTACTTCTCAAAAAACTTTCTGAGGCCTGGGCATATATAAGATAAAAGGAATGAGTTTTACAACTAAGAGACAGAAGGCAAAGCTGGGTTTTCATAGTTCAAGTATAGCCTTCTTTCTAGTAGCATTTTCTTTAAGTACAACTTTTGTAAGATATTTATCAGATTAGCTCCAGGTTCACATACTGTCTTCATGTAGTTGTGACAATGAAATCAGTTTTTTAACCTAATTTTTAAAGTTTTAAATTGGTTAATGAAGTACTTAACCAAAGTTATTACAGAATAAAATGTTTAGTTGCATCTTTTTTTTCTTTTCAACAATGCTTATTATACTTTTGCGTTAAAAGTGATCTTCTTTTAACATAAACTTGTTTAAAGTTGTACAAATGAAGAAGAAGATTAGAAACAGTAGGAAAGGAGAAAGAAATAGACGTAGGAGCACAAAATGTGAATAACAGGGAAAATAGTGTGAAATTTAAAAGATTAATTAGGAGAACTGATTCAAAAACTTTTGGGTTAATTCCATCTGATTTTGGAGACTTTTCAAAAAAATAATCAAAGGTATACTAATAATATATGAATTTTAAATCATGAAAGGTAACCATTCGTCTCAGGAGAAAATGGAATTCAGAACACTGTCTGTATTTTACCCAATCTGGGAAAACTAGAATTATTGATGTCA
>NW_007728594.1:167198-167940 GCF_000696425.1 Galeopterus variegatus | reverse complement strand
CAGGAGAAAATGGAATTCAGAACACTGTCTGTATTTTACCCAATCTGGGAAAACTAGAATTATTGATGTCAAGAGAAAGTTTCCTATTTTCTTTTGAGTGACAGAATCAGCTATCAACATTGTCATATAAACAGGCAGGTCTGGGATTAATTCCTCAGCCACGATGAACAGACACAAAAGACTTTTCAGAAAAGCTGTGCTTTGCTACTTTTCCTGCGGTGCTGGTCTTTAAAACAAACAAACCAACCAAAAAGAAAGGGTGCAGGGAATGTTCTCAAACAGATGAAAACTACTCCAATAAAAGCCTGTAATTATTCATTTTAAAAAGGAAATGGTAAGCTATTCAGTAATATTTGTCTACTCCATGGCTATATTTTCTTTAGGCCACAGTTATTTAGTGATTATTCCCTTGCTTAGAGGTAAGCGATCCAAGGCTGTTAAAGAGCATTGTTTTATGTAATAGGAAAGGTACTAGGTTTATCTCTAATACTCCAGTGTCTTCTATGAATTGTTGATATAACAATTGATGCATATCAGTTTATTTACCCAGCATAAGCTGTTCCCGGTGTCTAAACGCAAATTTACAAATTATGGGCACAAAATTTAATACCTCAACTGAGAAGGTTCCACTTTTCCACACACTCCCACTCTCTACCCACATCCCCAACCAGGAACAGGATATTTACTGCCTTGAAAGTTTCCATAACTCTTTACTCAATTATTTTACTCTTTCAGTTGTTTT
>NW_007728594.1:164422-166099 GCF_000696425.1 Galeopterus variegatus | reverse complement strand
TTTACTGCCTTGAAAGTTTCCATAACTCTTTACTCAATTATTTTACTCTTTCAGTTGTTTTTTGTGCATGTATGAATTCAGTTTGCCAAATTTTATTTTCAATTTTTTTTAAGAAGTGTATGCATATGTGTACACATATACATACACACATACATGTTATCATACAATTATGTAATCAAAGGATGCATGTCTTGAGTAATAACCTTTTGGAGAAAGCATTTGAAACATTACAGTTGCTGGTCTAATGAAATAATTCCATGCGGAAAACTATTTCTGAGTTCTATCCAAGTCCCCCTTAAAAAAAAAAAATCACACATTATATAACCAATCAGACCAAGGCATACTTGGTGTTTTAAACCCTGTCACACATCTTAAATGAAGCACAAAGTTAGAAAGAAAAAAAAGAAAGAAAACTTAACATATGCTTATGAATACATTAAGACCTGAGGTTTGGTTCTATGTCTCAAACTATAAAGATATAGATATATTTAGGAAAAGTCAACTATTTAACTATTAAAATATTTGATGTATGATGATTAAATACAGATTTTTATGACTATACTTTGTGATGGTGTCACTACTGGCTTATTTATAGACTGTCAAAGAGGCCAAATTCTATTGTAAGAGCAATGATTCTATTATCAAAGTAATCTGGGCTCAAATCCTGCTTGGATCAGCTTAGTTGCTGTTACTTAATCTCTTTGTGCCTCAGTTTCTTCATATGTTAAATGCAGATAATTATAGTACCAATAATTATAAGGTTTTTCCAAAGATTAAACAAATCAGTGTGTAAAGTGTTTACCTACATGCTATCACACAGTTAGTACTGTATAAATCTGGCTATTAATTAAAATATATATTTATAAATCTAAATATGTGAATTTTTAAACACATTTATAAATCTTGGTTCAGGGCCGGCCCGGTGGCGCACTGCTACGGTGCGCCGCTTGGGAGCGCGGTGGCGCTCCCGCCGNCTGAGCGAGGTGCGGGAGCAATACCGAGGGTTGCGATCCCGTTGCCGGTCCCGGTCCGGTAGGGGTGCAACACTGAGGGTTGCAATCCATTGCCGGACACGAAAAAAGACAAAAAGGAAAAAATAAAAAATAAAAAAAAATAAATCTTGGTTCAGAGTTTTAACTTACAATAGAGAGAGAGAAAAATGGAAAAATAAAGGTAAAGAACAGAGGAGAAAGGTTAATGGAAGTAGCATTAATTATATCTAATAATGAATGGTTGGTACAATTACACAATAAAGGTATTGTTTTTATAAGCAATAAATATATTGGAGTACTTTGATGACACTAAGGCAAATCATAACTATAAGTGACTTGATGTAAAGGATATAAATAATGATAACAATATTTGTAATTTTTCCCACCTCTCATTTGCCAAGTGTGGGTGGTAAGATTCCTTTCCCAGGTGTTCGTATCTCCTTGGCTTTTGAAAAGACCATTGTTTCTTCCAGGCCTCAGTGACCACATTGACGAATAATACAATGATACTTGTGCCAAAGCATTGTGGTTTTGGACAATAATTACATGATGACTCTGCATACCAATGACTGTAGAGGACACATGTGCAGGCACATGATGAGAAGTCTATGGACATTTTCAGTTGCTTCTCAACTTGAGTGACATCCTTGTTCCTGCCATTCTCAGCCTCATCCATCATCTCTCC
>NW_007728594.1:162086-162942 GCF_000696425.1 Galeopterus variegatus | reverse complement strand
ACATTTATGTATCACTCATGCACAGTTCAGCATGGGCCAGATAGCTCCCCTCTGCAGCCCTACAGCTCCAGGCAGTGACTCAGGTACTCAGGTTGCTTCTGTTTTGCAATTCCATCTTTAAAGTTTTTCACTTCAAGCTATAGGGTTGGAGAAAACACACCTGTTCTTAACTGCCTCACACTTGACATTGTATTTGTGAAAATTAGTCATTTGATCCCAGCCAGCTAGATACAATAGAGATGATAAATTACAAGTATATTTGATGATCTTGAACAGTTTCTACCATATTCCCCATAGTAGTTAAAGTTAAATTCAAGTTTCTTTGTAGGGCAAATAAAACAGTTCGTTACTGACTCTGACAATTTCTTTCTGAGTCAACTCTTGATGGCCCAAAATTCATGCTATGCTACAGATATGTAGAATTGTCATATGTTCTTAATACTGCTACCCAGGTTGTATTGTACTTTTTTTTTTCTCATTTTCTAAGAAATGAGACATATTTTAAAATCTACATCAAAAGAGAAATGTTGGGGAGGACTGGTGGTGTCCCCAGCTTGCAGATATGCTAATTGAGCAATGTGTTAGGAGGTATCTTTGCAGTTGATTTTCACTTCAGTTGAACAACTTGAATAGGTAGCTGTTCTAGTTATCAATTATTGTCCCTCAGGTTAAGTCCATCCTTTCACTACCTGCTCTGCAATGATGGACAGTTTAAGCATATATCCTCGGCAAAGAGCACAGTGTTAAACTTTCATTAGTGGACACTGGAGAGACACTGAAGTTCCCTTCCTGGGTCTGGTGTGCAACTATTTTCTGGTTTTTCTTTCTTTTGCTGTACCCCTGCCTGAGGTGCTCT
>NW_007728594.1:159391-161283 GCF_000696425.1 Galeopterus variegatus | reverse complement strand
CTGGTGTGCAACTATTTTCTGGTTTTTCTTTCTTTTGCTGTACCCCTGCCTGAGGTGCTCTGTTCTAGGGTATGCAGTCCCTCAACTAGCTCGCAGCCCAGGCACCAGTCTACTGATCCTTTCTCTGTGGTTCTCTCAAAACAGACACCATATGCACCAGGCCTTGAATCGTCCTGCTGGCTGACAGACCTCCAACACCCTAAATGTTCTTGTGTGCACACCTGTGGGTCTCGGCCTGCTGAACCTGTTAAGGATGTTTCCTGCTTTGCTGGTGATAAGACCAGGTCTGGCCTGGGGAACCCAGAGACTTCTTCAACACCCAGTGTGCTGAAACCATACCTTCTACAACAAGATCTAAATCTCAGCCGTGGGGATCCTCCCCAACCCCAATTGTACCTTTTGAGTTCTTCCTCTCTTAAGTACTGTCCCTTGGCTCTCTAGTATTCTTTTGAGTTTTCTTTTTCTCCTTTACAGTTAATCCACTGCTATAGTTAGTAATTTTTTATATTCAACTTTCCCTGTTCAAATTGCTGTATGGTTTCTTACTCCTGACTGGATCTTAACTGATAAAATAACTGCACCCAAGTGAATTGTACCTGAAGAGTTAAATGAAATTCTTGGAAGAATATACAGCATTAAAACAAAAAGTTATTTTGCATACAGAGTAATGTATTATCATGTGCCAAGCCACACAGTTAAATAAAGTAGTATCTAACATAAATCAGAATTTTCTCCTCTTGGAAAAATTGGTATAATCAATTCACATGTGGTGATGGATTATCACTCCATCTATCTGTCTAAAGCTTCTATCTGAATTTTAAGAGAAGTCATTCAACTTCCACAAATAAATAATTTAATTATAGAGACAAATGCTAGTACATATTTTAAAAAATAGGAAACAGAAAAAGCACTAATATTCTTCTCTGTCCCTCAAAATTATGTACTTCATTTTAAAGGGTTAAAGATATGAACATAAGCAAGAGATGTGAGAAGCAATGTGTGATCATTAGGAAATATGTAACTGGCAATGTCAAAAGTGATTTTCTGTCTGTGAATATATTGAAAGGATGTACTCAAATGTCAATTGTGATGCTCAATAAGAAAGTGGCAAGTGATTGAAAGGATAAATGTATGTTATAGTCCAATATTTCAACAATAAAAAGCAGAAAGGCAAAAATCTACATTTAACAATTTTGACTCTCAGCAAATTGTTACCAAATTTACTGTATCTTTTTATTATTATTGGTAACTTAAAGATGAGGTATTGGTTCTTGATATGGGACATGCTCTTTCTTAAATCTGGGTTTTAATACATGCTTTTAGTTCTCCCTGGAGAAGCCCCTTCTCCCCAAAGCTTCCACCTCACCCCCCAGCAAAAATCCTCCAAACAAAAAACTCTATTTCTCACTCTTTTGTCCTTCTGCTAACCCTTAATGATACAATCTAACTGCCACCTCCTTTGCAAAAGCTGTGCCTAACCTCTCCTCCCCCACTCCCCTCCCTACCCTCCAACCTTACCCTTACCATCCCACAGGCTACAAACACACACCAACAAATTGGGCTAGCTTTTTAGCCTGTTACTCCAGTAGTACCATGTTCATTTTCATTTCACACTTGCTATGGACTGCCCTCCCCAATGTTTGTGTCTTCCCAGCACCCCAAATTCATATGGTGAAGCCCAATCCCCAATGTGATTTTATTTGGAGGTGGGGCCTTTGGTAACTAATTAGGTCAGGAGGGTGAAGCCCTCATCATGGCATGAGTGCCTTTAGAAGAAGAGACACATGGGAGCACGGGGGAGCTTGGGTCCTGTCTCTGTTCTCTACCACATGGAGAAACCTCAAGAAAACAGTCATTTGCAAATCAGGAAGAGAGCTCTTGCCAGAACCTGA
>NW_007728594.1:158047-158754 GCF_000696425.1 Galeopterus variegatus | reverse complement strand
AGCCCCTCAGTCTAAGGTTTCTTGTTATAACAGCATGAACTAACTATGACAACACTTTTTATTTACACCTGCTGTATCTCATTATTTTGGTCCATTTACTTTTCCATCCCCTCCATTTACTGTGAACTTCACAAGGGCACATATTTTGGTATCAATTTTCTTTGTATTCTCAGCATCTAAAATAGCAGCTGGCACATAAGAGCTCAATGAATATTTGCTGTGTTGAATGAATGAAGCGATATTTCAGACACTGAGCAAATGCTGAGGCAAAAAAGAGGAAAGAATTCTTGATTAATTAATCCTCATAGAGTTTACAATCTAAATATGGGAACTGCCTAATAATTACTTGTTCATACATATGTGGGAAAATTGTTCAGAATGCTTTGAGATCGTAGTTAATCCATGTAGAATTTATTGTGTGCTCTGTATTATTCTGCATACTTTAGCTATATTAACTCCTTTAATATTTATATTGCAATTGTATGCCATGAACATATTATATCCACTTGATAATAAAGAAGTCACCTACAAGAAGAATTACACATTTTATCTGATGGCAACAACTCTTAAGATGTAGAGCTAGGACTCCAACCAAGGCAGCCTGACCCCCAGACTCAAGGTGTTTGATGATCCCAATAATCATTTGAGATGATGAAGGAAGGGACTAGAGAGTGGCCAGGTATGATATTTCAAAAATGATGTTTGAA
>NW_007728594.1:153690-156507 GCF_000696425.1 Galeopterus variegatus | reverse complement strand
AAAAAAAAATACTAGGGAATTTGGAAACCATGTGAATGCTGCTTTTCAAACAAACAAACAAACAAAAAACCCCAAAAACCTTCTGTAGAAAACTAATTATAATTAATTAGGAACAGATAGCTTATTGGGAAAGAGATTAATCTATAGATTTATTGGGGATATGTGCTTGCAGTAAATGATTAATATATGTGTATAAAAGCTAAAATGTAGGCCATTCATACTCTTTTAAGTAAGAAGACTAGAGAATATTCAGGAGCCACCTTCAGAAAAGAAAAGAAAAATCATTCTCTCTCTTTTTACTTCAATCAGTGGATACCTTGAAGGTCCCTTGATTACAAGAGGCCAGGGAAAGGGTGGATGTGCTCAAATGTGTTAAATCTATGTAATTCCTGCCTCTTTGTGAGGGGATGCCTTCAGGTCCATATGATTTTAATAGAATGAAAAGTACAAGGTCATTTAAACCCAGGAAATTTAGATCAGGGGCAAAGCTGTTCTAAAACTTCTGATAGCATGGTTTTGTGGAGATGCAGTCTTCTTTGAACAACTGATGATTCATGATTTGGGGGCTACATGCAGGCCAAGGAATAGTGGTTACGCAAGTTCTGATGACGGGAATTGGTTGTGTATTTATCTTCCCTGCACAGAAAGCCAAAAAGAAGAGATAAGGAGGGAGTGATTCTATGCCTTATAAAAGTGTCTTTACAAAAAATCTTGTAGAGAATTGACTTTGAGTCAACATTCTCTACTTGCCAACATTCCATATTGTTTTGAGAAGGTGAGGTTCCCCCCCTCCCCTCGATTCACATTTCTTAAGTTTGAGAAAAGTTCACTTTACATTTTGTGTGTATATCATTTGCTCCAGGTCTATAAATTATCCCATGATCCCTTTTGCATTTGCCTTCATTTGATGCTCATGAAAGACCAGCTAAGTGTATTACCCAATCCCCTTAATATGCCTTAAATGTTTTCTTAAAAATGTCAAATAAATCATTTTTCAGAGATGCTTAACCAATTGAGAGAACAGAATGGAGTTCATTCCTTTTAAAAATATTGAGAATTGTAAATAGTAAATCTGAGCAAGAGTTAAGAATTAACAAAGCATACAGTAGTTCCAATTACTATACTCAAGAGCACTAGAAGAGAGCCAAGGGACCAGGTGTCCAGGATTGGACTCAACATCAAGGGGCATGATTTAACCTCACTGAGCCTCCCTAACCTCCTGGATGAAATAAAATCATTCAGTAGGGTTTCTCAACCTAGATACTCCTGATGATTGGGGGGTATTTCTTGGTTTCAAGGGGCCACAATGTAAGATGTTTAGCAGCATCTCTGGACTCTCCTACTAGATGCTAGTATCACTCCCACTTAATTGTGACACCACCAAATGCCTCCATACTGTGTCAAATGTTCCCTGGATGTGTGGAGCAAAATCACCCGTGGTTGAGACTGGCTAGGCTGACAGTCTCTAAGCCACCTTCTAACTCAAAGTTTCTGTAATTCCAAATAACTGAATCCATCATGAAAGCACTTAAAATATTCATTTAGCGCCTGTTCTCTTCTCAGAAAATACGAGAAGAAAGTCGGCAATACGTTCTGGTGCAGAGTATTATTGAGGCCAAATGGGTTGAAGGGAAATGGACTTCCCACAAGGATCTGCAAAGGGAAAGAAAAAATGCCTTCCTGGTAGAGATGTTTTTAGTTTCTATAGCAGAAATGGAAAAGTGAGCATAAAATGACAAGCATCTTTGTATCTATTAACCTTCTCTGATAGTCATCAGCCCCAGCAAATGCCTGAGCAGTAACAACTTCTTTCTCCTGAGTCCTGCAGAATCCGCCAGGAGTTCATTAAGCCTCCAGCCACTAACTCCTGCTCAGACTCTTGTTCAAAGTCCTTTGCATTCAGCACCCAATCACATTTGCATACTTTTGACTTCCTCTTAGATAATTTTCCTGCTGTGCTGAAGGAGAAAAAAAATCATTCTATTCTAGTGTTTCTCTCTTGTATTTACATCCAAGAGCTGCCTTTGCATTTTCCCTGGCTGTGAACATTGTTTTTTTCCTCCCCATTGCCGGTAAGTCTGACCAGCTCTGACACCAAACGGTTATTTAGGGTTCTAATTATTGAATGAATCTGTGAATTACCAAACTTTTAAAACATAATGACATTCATTTAAGAAAAAGCATTTAATCCTTCTTTAGAAATAACATGTCAATAGGGACTTACATTTTTAACTTTATGTTTGGATTAAAATAGATATTCACCATATACTATATTTTTCTTCTCTGGGTTTGCAAGGCCTGAGTTATCTGGGTTAAGACACACCATACCAGTGTCTGTGTATAACATGGGATTACTGCAATAGGAAACATCTTCAGTTCATTGTATACGGGGGCACAAACAGATTAATTAAATTATGCAGAGCTTTTCAAAAAGAAAAAAAAAATACTAGGGAATTTGGAAACCATGTGAATGCTGCTTTTCAAACAAACAAACAAACAAAAAACCCCAAAAACCTTCTGTAGAAAACTAATTATAATTAATTAGGAACAGATAGCTTATTGGGAAAGAGATTAATCTATAGATTTATTGGGGATATGTGCTTGCAGTAAATGATTAATATATGTGTATAAAAGCTAAAATGTAGGCCATTCATACTCTTTTAAGTAAGAAGACTAGAGAATATTCAGGAGCCACCTTCAGAAAAGAAAAGAAAAATCATTCTCTCTCTTTTTACTTCAATCAGTGGATACCTTGAAGGTCCCTTGATTACAAGAGGCCAGGGAAAGGGTGGATGTGCTCAAATGTGTTAAATCTAT